>NW_015094510.1:10209936-10376561 GCF_001431845.1 Calidris pugnax | reverse complement strand
TTCAGGGAGCTGGCGCAGAGCCTTCTTGTAAAAAGCCAAGTTCTCTGAGGATATTACAAATGGCACCAGGCACCCACATGAGTCAGTAGTGTTCTTGGAGTCTCAGATGGGATGTCTAATGTGGTTGGTTTAAATTATGTGCAAGGAAGCCCACCCAAGAAGAAAACTAGAATATACTATATGCCTTAAGGAAAATGTAGACTGTAAACTAAATGAATTTGAACAATTCAATTGACGCTTCCATTTACACAATAATCTTCTATTTTATTAGTCCTCAGAAATTCAGGGCCTGAACTTAACATCCATTATATGCAGGTGCATGACATTTGCTGTGCATGACCATGACCTAGGTTATGAGGGGCTGTTTGTATTCTTAAATGTCCTTAGGAATTGTCTGAGTGTGATAAATGCTTAAAATAATAGCTTTAAGTACCCCTCACATTTAAGACCTCTTTTTCACATAAATCTGGTACTGTAAGTACTAAATGGATCACTGTGGAGACTGACTTTCGAGAAATATTTTTTCCTGGATATTCTTTCTTTTGCATAGAGATCCTCTGGTTCTTAATCTATCAGTGTGGTAACTATTCATTCCCCCTTTTGTTACTAGTATTTTCCTTTTTCACAACTGCACGGGAGAAGAATGACCTTAATCTGAAAAAGTTTATTTCTTGGGAAGCTCTTCATACTCTGGGGTGTACTCTTATGAAAGGGAGTGAACCACTGACCACAGAAGGCAAGCTTAAATTAGTGCATATCCTCAGGGCAAACCTCCTGTTCTCTGCACTTGCCTGAAGCCAACACAGTTCTCTTGCTTTACTTAGTAGTGCAAACTAACACAATTTCCACCCTCATGTATCTAAGCAGCATCTAGGTGAAGACACTTTTCCAAACTTAATGTTTAAAACTTTGGTTAATAAATATACCTGCCCACCACTATGCTACCAGACTTATTTTGGCTTGAGCTTAACGTAATTAGTTGATAGTAACTGACATTTACAATGTTAAC
The DNA here is from genome assembly GCF_001431845.1 of Calidris pugnax. Classification (NCBI taxonomy): domain Eukaryota; kingdom Metazoa; phylum Chordata; class Aves; order Charadriiformes; family Scolopacidae; genus Calidris; species Calidris pugnax. The sequence continues at coordinate 10,375,552 of NW_015094510.1, read as the reverse complement.
TTTTATGTTTTAACAGTAAAGTGTTAGTAATGAGATATATATATATACACACATGGGAATAGAATACTGTGAAAAGTGGGTTTAGTGTTAGGTTTGGTTTGTTTCTGGAAAAGAGCTTTCAGCCTCACAAGGTATTTTTGAAGCATTCTCTTAAAAAAAGTATTTTTTTTTAAATACTTAAAAAAAAAAAAAAATTACAAACTGCTACCTAAAAGATTGGAGGAGATTTTTTCCAAGTCTGTTTGGTCATCTGGTACTTTTTCGTTGATGTCAAAATCATTTTACAGATATCAGGCTATTCGATTAATGTGGAAAATCTTTTTTTTTTTCTTTTTTTCCAGATAGAATGAATAAATAGCAGTTCTAGTTGAGAAAGTGGTACAATTGAAAAATTACACAATTCTGTGATAATTGACTATTTTCTATTATAATAGTTGCACAGCTATAGGTAGCAAAAACTTCCTCTGTTTCAAAGTGGCTACTTGTAACATATATCAGTTGGTTTTCCTCCTTCCTTCCTTCCTTCCTTCCTTCCTTCCTTCCTTCCCTCCTTTCTTATGAATCAACAACAAAAATGTGTCCCTGATAATAGTGTCTTCTAACTCATAGAATTAAGATGGCATAGGCAACAACAGTATGATTTTCTTCATTGTTCAAAAGGGACATTGTCAAAGGGTAGGTATCCAGGACAAGTGTTTGAAACTCCTCAGTGAACTTACAAGATAGTCAAAACATTTAAAGCAGCAGTAGGATACCTTAAAGCATCAAAGATAGACATGGTACATATAAATGACTGAACTGAGCCTGATAAAGTTAATGTATTCTAGCAAAGTATTCAGCTCACAAAACATAGGTGTTTTATATCAGGGAGAGGTGAATAGCTCTCCAGTATCCATAAACTGGCTGACTAGACTGCACTACAAACTTAGACACCTGAATACAGTCCATAAGCAACATAGGCATCTGCACGTACATGACTTCATTTAGATATCAACAATTTGGAGCTAAATGCCATTCTTCCTGTCTCAACAGGAAAGGTATTAGGAGGGAATGATAGAAGTTCCTCCATTTCATTTTTGAAATTCTCTTTTAGGAGAGCTTGATGAGGGCATCAATAGTGTGAAATTTAAGAAATTAGATATTTAATTATTCCAAATTTTAAATCACTGAAAAATTGTTCAATATCTAGTATTTAACTAACTAAATAGTAATCTCTGCAGAGGAAATTTCAAGGACTTTTCATATTTTCATTTTTTCATGTTATATAATATAATGAAAATGTAAAATCTCAAAATTGAAATATGTACTCAGGAAGGAGATAAGGCTTACAGCAGTGCTGTTTATTCATTAATCTGAAGGGCAAAAATCTAATACAGTTACTGTGGGTTTGTTTAAACTATTATTAATTTGCTAAAAGAATAGGGTAAGAGTGAGTGGAGAGTGCAGATGGATGAGTTAAGAAAACCCCAAAACTATTCATTTTCTCTTTATGTGACTCATTTCTACAGTACCATTTAACTCAGGAACTACTCTATAGAGATATTATTCATACACAGCTGGAACAAATGACCAAACATCACAAGAAAACCAGCAGCCTTACACACGTAGACATAAAGCTGACCCAGTATCTACTGCAGTCATAAAAATCCATAACATAAGAACATTCTTTTCTCTTTTTTTTTTTTTTTTTTTTTTTCTTTTTTTTTTTTCTCTCTTTTTTTTTTCTTTTTCCTTTCTCGGAGCTGAACAGTAAGAAGCAATCAGAAAATCTCTCAAGAGGATGGAAAATCCCAAATGTGCATTGCACAGAGAGGCAGTATCCCACTATTTCCTTGAAGTTCAACACTGTCAGCAAAAGTTACGTGTTTTAGAGGTAGTTCTATTCTGGGAAGTATTCCAGATGCATTTATGAGAAAGTGAATCATTCTATGACCAGCATATGCTAAACAGCCTATAGTGCAAAGGGTAAGGGATACTCTTCCATTTCATACATCACTTCATAACCTTAAATGAATAAATATACATCATGTACAGAGCAAATACCACTAAAAAGGCACATTGCAGCACTGAACGTGCTCTCTGACTACACGCCAGCTGGTAACTAACTCAAATTTAAAGTAGAGTTGGGTTTTATGTTTGGGGGTTTTTTTTGTTAGTTTGTGTTTTTTTTTCCCCAGTGCTAATCACAGTGTACTCTCAGTTACCAATACATTAAAGGGTTTTCCCTGACACTGCCTTTTATCACAGACAAATGATAAACAAGTAATGTGAGTGACTGAAAAGAGCAGCCCATCTTTGATCTAATGGTAGAAGGTTCAGGCTATTCATATGCTCAATTACACTTATAAATTATACATTAAAACCGAGCCACTTGGATGGTCACAGTAACTATCACACCCTCCTTGCTTGTCTTGCATTTAATTCTCAGAAACTTGCACATGTTTTCCTTCAGTCTTATCCATACAGTGCACATCCTCAATAATGAAGGACACATATTCTCTTCAAATTTTACTATTCCTATTCTTGCCTATTTGTTCCAACACACCCTAGCTCAAGGAGACCCTATGCAGTTCAACTCCAAGTAAATATATCCATTAAATGCACTGAAAATTTTTATGAGGGTTTTTCAACTTTGTTTCTGTAGAAAAAAGACAGTTATTTCATAGCTATTTTGATGATCACAGGTGTGTGGATCCTCTTTGCTTCCTTGTAATTAAAGGTCAAAACCACAGACCCTTTGATTTTAAAATTTATGAAGTTCACACCATCATTCCAGTTATTTTCCTTCCGAATTCAGCTTTTACCTCTCTCTGTGTCACAGTACACACAATCTCTTCTGAGGTATGCTCTTTTGCAGTACTATAAAAACTAGTAAAACAGTAGCAAACCATTGATTCAGCCGCTCTCTTCCCCGCAACCCACTAAAATCCTCTTAAGGGTTTTATGCTGCTGAAAATCACTATAATACCCAGCTGCCTTCCATTACACTTCCTAAGAAAAGGGAATTTTTAATGACTTATTTGATTTTGGGGTAAGAACATTTTGAGTAAATATGAGACAGAAAAACATGATAAAGACAGGTAGTTAATAATAACTTAATTTTCATTGTAATGAGGAAAAATCATTGTAAAGAAGGGTCTTAAAGTGATTTCTAAAGATAAATTTGCCTATTATACACCTTGAACTCTTTCAGCTCTTGCATAAAAATCACACTCAGATCTTAGTAAACCAAAGCAGGTCAACAAAATAAATCTATTTCACCTTGAATTGAGAACTAGGTCAGTCTATGTTTAAGCTATCTGTCCTCTTTCTTTTCATTCCAGGTTTGAAAGCAAAATCTAGAACTTTGATTAAATAATACTTTTGGATATAGAAAAAAGTCATGATGGTACTATATTAATTTAAATTACAGCAAATGTGTGCTATGTCACATATTATGAAAAAGACTAAAGAAAGATATTTTGAGTATTGTCTCCCTCCCAGAGCAGTTCAAAAGCAAGGAAAAGCAACACAACATGAGTTAGGTAAAGTTAAGATCATTCATGTGATGTTACTTATCAAAATGTCAAGCATAACCTGAAAATTTCCTGTCAGCAGTCCCAAAATGTCACATAAAGAGAAGTTTACAAGGCAATGCAGAACCTATTCCTTTAGACAGAGGTGTGATTTGAGTTCAGGCCTGTGAGCAAAGAAATAGTGTTTTAAAGTGAGCTTTGAGACCAGATACTTTTAGAGACCGCATTAAGTTACTGGACAGAACCCTTAATCTTCTGTAACATTTCCTCCAGAGCAATATGAAAATAATAATATTTACCTGAACATGATGTTACCTACGATCACTTATCTAGTGGGACAAAATAAGTTTAGGGCTAAGCAAGCAGAATTCATTTAGTGTGAGTACAACTGCACTTGCTTACCACAGCAGTGAATTTAACCTTGTATGGATAAATGCCTCAGATAAATAAGTAAGCAAATAAATGTTAAGTTTTATTGTTTCATCCTTATGTGATGTATTCAGACTACTGAAGTTCAAAACACTGACTCTAGTCACAATGAATATACAAGATACAGATCAGAGACATGGAAACCTTTATTTAACAAACTTTGCTGGCATTATTTTCCTTCTTTCTGTATTGCTTACAAAAACAAATCTGGATTTCTTGGCGTTTATTGTCTTGAATTATATCTATAAACAATTCTTATTCTCTCGGTGTAGTATGATTTCTTGATTCTTCGTATCATCAAGTCTGATGATGATACTGGGCCATTTTTCTTGGTCTCATTACTCTTTCATGATATTTTTTCTATTCCTTGACTAGATAAATGAAACATTAGGAAAAAAAAAACATTAAAAAAAGAGTTTATGCGTTTATAAATAAGGTAGACTGAGGTAATATTGATGATCAAGCTCATCTGCTTACCCTAAATATCTGGAAATGTTGGTTCTAAGCTGAGCTAGACATCTTAGTCACCTTGTTTACTCCATGAAGAGAAATAGCACTCATAAAGGGCAGTTCCTCTGACACACCTTAAGGCCATACAACCATAGAAACATAGACTCATAGAATCTTTTAGGTTGGAAAAACCCCTTAAGATCACTGAGTCCAACTATTAATCTAACACACAAAGTCCACCATGAAAACATGTCCCCCCTAAGCACTACAGCTTCACATCTTTTAAATACCTCCAGGGTTGGTGACTCAACCACTTCCCTGGGGAGCTTGTTCCAGTGTTTGATAACTCTTTAAGTGAAGAAATTTTTTCCTAATATCCAATCTAAACCTCACCTCATGCAACTTGAGGCTGTTTCCTCTTGTCCTATTGCTTGTTACTTGGGAGGAGACAAGCCTCCACCTCACTACAACCTTCTTCCAGGTAGTTGTCGAGAGCAATAAGGTCTCCCCTGAGTTTCCTTTTCTTCAGACTGAACCCTAGTTCCCTCAGCCACTCCTCATAAGACTTGTTTATCTAAGATAAATTGTCTTCTAGAAGTTCTCTCCATTGACTAATTGAATCTACAACACATATACACACCTGTTTAACCCCATGCCTCCTGTGCTTTAGTTGCTAGTCCAGAACAGCACAAGTGTTTCTAGGCCACATACCATGACTGCCAAAGCTGTGAGAAAATTCTTAAATTGAGTAATTCTGCTGCAGATATCCAAAGTCTGTTGCAGATATCCAAATTAAAGAAAGCCAAGATGGAGCTGATGATATATACCTCATTTTATTTAAATATATATTCACTAAAATGAAGAAAAAAAAGAAAGAAAGAAAAAAAAAAAAACAAAAACCAAAACACACAAATGAAACCCCAAATTTACCCCAGTATCTATTTAAATAAAAAATGCTGAATAACAATATTAATACATAAGTAATGCGGGTTGGACTCGATTTCAAAGGTCTCTTCCAAACATGAATGTTGTCTCTAATTCTGTAATGCAGGTCTAGGAGAATAGGACTTTTGATGAGATATATTGACAAGAAGCTGCATTCTGATATGCACTATGCAGTGTGAAATTAATTAATGGACTACACTGGTATGGCATAGCTTGTACCTTTTTACATCTGCTCTAAAAATCATAAATCTGCAGTCCCTGGAGATTAAAAATTCAATTACAAATATTTGTCCCATGTTGAACAACACATACTTCTTTACAATCTCTATAAGATTCTAGGCTGAGAATAGCACAAAGTAATAAGTTAGGTTTATATATAACAAACACCATAGCTCTTTTAAAGGTTATTATCTATTTCATGGAACTCTGGAAATAATTTGAGAATGCATTTCACTGCTTAGAAATGCAAGAGCAAGTAATGATCACCAAGAATTTCATTTGAAAAAAATATGTAAATCTTAAAGGAAGGTATTTGGGAAAATGTTGTATTTTTTGTATTCCATATTTCTTTGTGCAAGCAGAGCATTCTCATACACCCTTTATTCCTCTATGTGCTTAATGTATTCCTGGCAATGGATTGTTGCAATAAATTCTGTCTCCCTCAGGTGCTACTGTTCTATGAAGAAGTGGAAAAAGGCATTAGTTTCTTTTGTTCTTCTAGAACAGAGAACAAAAGCTTTGGCCACTGGAAGTGTATGTAGGAAGTAGTCATCAGCATCAGCTTACTTTCTCTTTTTAGGAACAGTATCTCACTGGACACTAAAGGTTTTCATGCTGCATGAAATATACAGGGGGAATTAGCACTTAAAGTAGTCTGATTTCTATTTCTAATTTTCTTAATTGCTTATTAATAATTTTAGTTATAAAGGAGTATTTGAGGGGAAATCATCTCCTGTTCTTTAAGCTCTTTCCCCATACTGATAAGCAATGGAAGACTCTAGGTTATTATTTCCTTCACAACGCTGGACGGAAGTCATGATGGGGACTAGCTAACAGTGCAGCAGGGACATTTATAATCAGATGCATAAAGCCTGGAGGGATGGCTAGGGCATTCAAGCCCCTCCAATATTTACGTTTGGTATTAAACACTTCAAGTGAAGATAATGATTTTGGCTCATTGCCCTTTCCCAATATTTTGAAACAGTCATGCACCCATGGTCATAATAAAGGCAAAAATAACTGCTGCAAATAGAGAGGAATAGTTGCAATTTGAAAAAAAATGTCAAACTTACAACAGCTATGTGGACACTATTTTTTAAGAAACATTTTTCAGAATTTCAGGTCCATCTTCTGCTCAGGGGATAAACAGATAAATTAACGTGGCCTTTCTGATCTTGCAATAACTCTGCTAAAAGCTGGCAGAAGGCTTTCACTGAACAAGAACAGTATTCCTCAGTAAAGGCAACAGTAATCACAGATCCACATTTTGGTGGTTTCTAAATCAGCTACTAGTGAATAAAACTACTATGACTTATCTCAAGGTAATGCAGATTTCATTGCTAAAGTTTTAATTAGATATTTTAAAAACAAAGAAAAACCACTTACTTATTGCCTTTTTCCCCAGCCTCAATTGCTGATTACCATGGTGCAGATAATCTACCATTTTATAAAAGCTATTAAACAAATTAGTTACCATAACTAGTACAAAGTCATATTCACTAAATATAGAACTAAGTATTCCTCTAAAAGCAGAAGCACATTTAGAAATTACACTGTATGTTTTACAGACTGAACTTGAGATGAAGCTGCCAAGGTGCATAGCATTGTCAAAATAATGATGTCCTTTGTAATCCTGATATATGAGGAGAAGAGCTGTTTATCTTATAAACGAGAAGCTGACCCCACTAACACTTTTTCCCTTTATAGATGGTGCTATCAACTCCTTTTATGGAGTTATAGACTGTCTCACTGTAGAGACTGGAAGAGGAAGAGTCCCTGGAAATGTTGAGTCATTGACTTTTGAAGTAAGAGAAACAATTGCCTTCTTTGTATTCCATTCTAGAAACTAATATTCATATTTCTTGAATAACAGCCTGCAAAACCACATTTTCCAGTTTTGATTTCCTTAATTATGAATCTGTTAGAAAATGTACTTTCTTGTGCTTAAAAATAAATAAATAAATAAAATTTAAAGAGTAAAAAATTTTAATTAAATCATTTAAAGGCACAAGAAAACTACCTTGACATTGATACAACTTATTAGTTACAATTGATTAGTACCAAATAGGAAGCATGATAATAATGTTGTCCAAAAGGTAAGTCTTAACACAGAATCAATCATAGAATGGTTAGAACTGGAAGGCACCTTAAGGATCATCTAGTTCCAAACCCCCCGCCATGGGCACAGACACCTCCCACTAGACCAAGTTACTCAATCTAACCTGGTCTTGAACTATTCCTGGGATGGGGCACCCACAACTTCTCTGGGCAACCTGTTCCAGTACATCACCACACTAATCATGAAACATTTCTTCCTAATATCCAGTATGAATCTACTTTCTTTCAGTTTAAAACCATTACCCCTCGTCCTATCACTACACTGCCTGACAAAGAGTCCTGCCCCATCTCTCCTGTAGGCCCCCATGAGATACTGGACAATGGTCATAAAGTCTCCCTGGAGCCTTATCTTCTCCAGGTTGAACAACCCCAACTCTCTCAGCCCATGTTCATAGGAGAGGGGCTCTAGTCCTCTGATCATCTTTGTGGCCCTCCACTGGACTGACTCCAATGGATCCACATACTTCTTACTTTGGGGGCTCCAGAGCTGGATGCAGTATTCCAGGTGAGGTCTCACGAGAGCAGAGTAGAGGGGCAAAATCACTTCCTTTGACCTGCTAGCCACACTTCTTCTGATGCAATCCAGGATACAGGTGGCCTTCTGGGTTGAGAGCGCACATTGCCGGTTCGTGTTGAGCTTCTCATCCAACACCCCCAAGTCTTCCTCAGGGCTGCTCTCCAGTCATTCTCCACCAGCCTGTGTTTGTACTTAGGATTGTCACGACCCACGTGCAGGTCCTTGTACTTGGTCTTGTTGAACTTCATGAGATACACATAGACCCACCTCTTGAACTGTGTCCCTCTGGATGGCATCCCTTCCCTCCGTTGTGTCAAGCACACCACACAGCTTGGTGTTGTTGGTAAACTTGCTGAGGGTGCACTCAATCCCACTGTCCAAGTAGCCAACAAAGGTGTTAAATAGTATCGGTCCTAGTTCCAACGCCTGAGGAATGCCACTGGTCACTGCTTGCCACTTGGACATCCAGCTGTTGTCTGCAGCTCTTCAAGTGCAGCATCCAGCCAATTCCTTATGCACCGAGTAATCCATCCATCAAATCCATGTGTCTCCAATTTAGAGACAAGGATGTGATGTGGGACAGTGTCAAATGCTTTTCACAAATCCAGGTAGATCATGTCAGTTGTTCTGCCATTATCCACCAACTCTGTAACGTGCTTGTAGAAGGCCACCACATCTGTCAGGCATAACTTGGCCTTGGTGAAGCCATGTTGGCTGTCAACAATCACTTCCTTATTTTCCATGTGCCTTAGCAGAGTTTCTAGGATGATCTGCTTCATGATCTTGCTTGGCACAGAGGTGAGACTGACTGGCTTGTAGTTCCCTGGGTCTTCCTTTTTCCCTTTTCAAAAATGTGGGTTATGCTTCCCCTTTTTTCAGTCAGTGGGAACTTCACCAGACTGCCATGACTTCTCAGATATGACAGATAGTGCTTAGCAACTTCATCCACCAGTTCCCTCAGGACTCACAAATACATCTTATCAGGTTCCGTGGATTTGTGTACCTTCAGGTTCTGAGGTGGTCTCGAACATGATTTCCTACAGTGGGTGGTTCCTCATTCTCCCAGTCCCTGCCTTTGCCTAGTGGTGTGGCTAGAGCATTTGCTGATGAAGACCAAGGCAAAAATGTCATTAAGCACCTCAGCCTTCTCCATATTCTGGGTGACCAGGTCTCCTATTTCTTTCTGGAGAAGGCCCACATTTTTCCTAGTCTTTCTTTTATCCTTGGCATACCTATAGAAGATTTTTTTGTTGCCCTTGATGTCCCTGGCCAGATTTAATACTATCAGGGCTTTCACTTTCCTAACCTGATCCTTGGTTGCTCAGATAATTTCTCCGTATTCCTTTCAGGTTACCTGTCCTTGCTTTCACCCTCTGTAGGGTTCCTTTTTGAGCCTGAGTTTCTCCAGGAGCTCCTGGCAGGCCTCCTGGCATTTTTGTTTGACTTCCTCTTTCTTGGGATGCATTGCTTCTGAGCTTGCAGTAAGTGCAATATCCTTTAATATTAACCTGGTTTCTTGGTCCCCTCTTTCCTCCAGGGCTTTTTCCACAGTAAGGATTTTTCCCACCATGCTGTCCTAGGGATATTCAACTCCTCCACCTCATAGTCTCTCTGAGGATATTACAAATGGCACCAGGCACCCACATGAGTCAGTAGTGTTCTTGGAGTCTCAGATGGGATGTCTAATGTGGTTGGTTTAAATTATGTGCAAGGAAGCCCACCCAAGAAGAAAACTAGAATATACTATATGCCTTAAGGAAAATGTAGACTGTAAACTAAATGAATTTGAACAATTCAATTGACGCTTCCATTTACACAATAATCTTCTATTTTATTAGTCCTCAGAAATTCAGGGCCTGAACTTAACATCCATTATATGCAGGTGCATGACATTTGCTGTGCATGACCATGACCTAGGTTATGAGGGGCTGTTTGTATTCTTAAATGTCCTTAGGAATTGTCTGAGTGTGATAAATGCTTAAAATAATAGCTTTAAGTACCCCTCACATTTAAGACCTCTTTTTCACATAAATCTGGTACTGTAAGTACTAAATGGATCACTGTGGAGACTGACTTTCGAGAAATATTTTTTCCTGGATATTCTTTCTTTTGCATAGAGATCCTCTGGTTCTTAATCTATCAGTGTGGTAACTATTCATTCCCCCTTTTGTTACTAGTATTTTCCTTTTTCACAACTGCACGGGAGAAGAATGACCTTAATCTGAAAAAGTTTATTTCTTGGGAAGCTCTTCATACTCTGGGGTGTACTCTTATGAAAGGGAGTGAACCACTGACCACAGAAGGCAAGCTTAAATTAGTGCATATCCTCAGGGCAAACCTCCTGTTCTCTGCACTTGCCTGAAGCCAACACAGTTCTCTTGCTTTACTTAGTAGTGCAAACTAACACAATTTCCACCCTCATGTATCTAAGCAGCATCTAGGTGAAGACACTTTTCCAAACTTAATGTTTAAAACTTTGGTTAATAAATATACCTGCCCACCACTATGCTACCAGACTTATTTTGGCTTGAGCTTAACGTAATTAGTTGATAGTAACTGACATTTACAATGTTAACTTTTATGTTTTAACAGTAAAGTGTTAGTAATGAGATATATATATATACACACATGGGAATAGAATACTGTGAAAAGTGGGTTTAGTGTTAGGTTTGGTTTGTTTCTGGAAAAGAGCTTTCAGCCTCACAAGGTATTTTTGAAGCATTCTCTTAAAAAAAGTATTTTTTTTTAAATACTTAAAAAAAAAAAAAAATTACAAACTGCTACCTAAAAGATTGGAGGAGATTTTTTCCAAGTCTGTTTGGTCATCTGGTACTTTTTCGTTGATGTCAAAATCATTTTACAGATATCAGGCTATTCGATTAATGTGGAAAATCTTTTTTTTTTTCTTTTTTTCCAGATAGAATGAATAAATAGCAGTTCTAGTTGAGAAAGTGGTACAATTGAAAAATTACACAATTCTGTGATAATTGACTATTTTCTATTATAATAGTTGCACAGCTATAGGTAGCAAAAACTTCCTCTGTTTCAAAGTGGCTACTTGTAACATATATCAGTTGGTTTTCCTCCTTCCTTCCTTCCTTCCTTCCTTCCTTCCTTCCTTCCCTCCTTTCTTATGAATCAACAACAAAAATGTGTCCCTGATAATAGTGTCTTCTAACTCATAGAATTAAGATGGCATAGGCAACAACAGTATGATTTTCTTCATTGTTCAAAAGGGACATTGTCAAAGGGTAGGTATCCAGGACAAGTGTTTGAAACTCCTCAGTGAACTTACAAGATAGTCAAAACATTTAAAGCAGCAGTAGGATACCTTAAAGCATCAAAGATAGACATGGTACATATAAATGACTGAACTGAGCCTGATAAAGTTAATGTATTCTAGCAAAGTATTCAGCTCACAAAACATAGGTGTTTTATATCAGGGAGAGGTGAATAGCTCTCCAGTATCCATAAACTGGCTGACTAGACTGCACTACAAACTTAGACACCTGAATACAGTCCATAAGCAACATAGGCATCTGCACGTACATGACTTCATTTAGATATCAACAATTTGGAGCTAAATGCCATTCTTCCTGTCTCAACAGGAAAGGTATTAGGAGGGAATGATAGAAGTTCCTCCATTTCATTTTTGAAATTCTCTTTTAGGAGAGCTTGATGAGGGCATCAATAGTGTGAAATTTAAGAAATTAGATATTTAATTATTCCAAATTTTAAATCACTGAAAAATTGTTCAATATCTAGTATTTAACTAACTAAATAGTAATCTCTGCAGAGGAAATTTCAAGGACTTTTCATATTTTCATTTTTTCATGTTATATAATATAATGAAAATGTAAAATCTCAAAATTGAAATATGTACTCAGGAAGGAGATAAGGCTTACAGCAGTGCTGTTTATTCATTAATCTGAAGGGCAAAAATCTAATACAGTTACTGTGGGTTTGTTTAAACTATTATTAATTTGCTAAAAGAATAGGGTAAGAGTGAGTGGAGAGTGCAGATGGATGAGTTAAGAAAACCCCAAAACTATTCATTTTCTCTTTATGTGACTCATTTCTACAGTACCATTTAACTCAGGAACTACTCTATAGAGATATTATTCATACACAGCTGGAACAAATGACCAAACATCACAAGAAAACCAGCAGCCTTACACACGTAGACATAAAGCTGACCCAGTATCTACTGCAGTCATAAAAATCCATAACATAAGAACATTCTTTTCTCTTTTTTTTTTTTTTTTTTTTTTTCTTTTTTTTTTTTCTCTCTTTTTTTTTTCTTTTTCCTTTCTCGGAGCTGAACAGTAAGAAGCAATCAGAAAATCTCTCAAGAGGATGGAAAATCCCAAATGTGCATTGCACAGAGAGGCAGTATCCCACTATTTCCTTGAAGTTCAACACTGTCAGCAAAAGTTACGTGTTTTAGAGGTAGTTCTATTCTGGGAAGTATTCCAGATGCATTTATGAGAAAGTGAATCATTCTATGACCAGCATATGCTAAACAGCCTATAGTGCAAAGGGTAAGGGATACTCTTCCATTTCATACATCACTTCATAACCTTAAATGAATAAATATACATCATGTACAGAGCAAATACCACTAAAAAGGCACATTGCAGCACTGAACGTGCTCTCTGACTACACGCCAGCTGGTAACTAACTCAAATTTAAAGTAGAGTTGGGTTTTATGTTTGGGGGTTTTTTTTGTTAGTTTGTGTTTTTTTTTCCCCAGTGCTAATCACAGTGTACTCTCAGTTACCAATACATTAAAGGGTTTTCCCTGACACTGCCTTTTATCACAGACAAATGATAAACAAGTAATGTGAGTGACTGAAAAGAGCAGCCCATCTTTGATCTAATGGTAGAAGGTTCAGGCTATTCATATGCTCAATTACACTTATAAATTATACATTAAAACCGAGCCACTTGGATGGTCACAGTAACTATCACACCCTCCTTGCTTGTCTTGCATTTAATTCTCAGAAACTTGCACATGTTTTCCTTCAGTCTTATCCATACAGTGCACATCCTCAATAATGAAGGACACATATTCTCTTCAAATTTTACTATTCCTATTCTTGCCTATTTGTTCCAACACACCCTAGCTCAAGGAGACCCTATGCAGTTCAACTCCAAGTAAATATATCCATTAAATGCACTGAAAATTTTTATGAGGGTTTTTCAACTTTGTTTCTGTAGAAAAAAGACAGTTATTTCATAGCTATTTTGATGATCACAGGTGTGTGGATCCTCTTTGCTTCCTTGTAATTAAAGGTCAAAACCACAGACCCTTTGATTTTAAAATTTATGAAGTTCACACCATCATTCCAGTTATTTTCCTTCCGAATTCAGCTTTTACCTCTCTCTGTGTCACAGTACACACAATCTCTTCTGAGGTATGCTCTTTTGCAGTACTATAAAAACTAGTAAAACAGTAGCAAACCATTGATTCAGCCGCTCTCTTCCCCGCAACCCACTAAAATCCTCTTAAGGGTTTTATGCTGCTGAAAATCACTATAATACCCAGCTGCCTTCCATTACACTTCCTAAGAAAAGGGAATTTTTAATGACTTATTTGATTTTGGGGTAAGAACATTTTGAGTAAATATGAGACAGAAAAACATGATAAAGACAGGTAGTTAATAATAACTTAATTTTCATTGTAATGAGGAAAAATCATTGTAAAGAAGGGTCTTAAAGTGATTTCTAAAGATAAATTTGCCTATTATACACCTTGAACTCTTTCAGCTCTTGCATAAAAATCACACTCAGATCTTAGTAAACCAAAGCAGGTCAACAAAATAAATCTATTTCACCTTGAATTGAGAACTAGGTCAGTCTATGTTTAAGCTATCTGTCCTCTTTCTTTTCATTCCAGGTTTGAAAGCAAAATCTAGAACTTTGATTAAATAATACTTTTGGATATAGAAAAAAGTCATGATGGTACTATATTAATTTAAATTACAGCAAATGTGTGCTATGTCACATATTATGAAAAAGACTAAAGAAAGATATTTTGAGTATTGTCTCCCTCCCAGAGCAGTTCAAAAGCAAGGAAAAGCAACACAACATGAGTTAGGTAAAGTTAAGATCATTCATGTGATGTTACTTATCAAAATGTCAAGCATAACCTGAAAATTTCCTGTCAGCAGTCCCAAAATGTCACATAAAGAGAAGTTTACAAGGCAATGCAGAACCTATTCCTTTAGACAGAGGTGTGATTTGAGTTCAGGCCTGTGAGCAAAGAAATAGTGTTTTAAAGTGAGCTTTGAGACCAGATACTTTTAGAGACCGCATTAAGTTACTGGACAGAACCCTTAATCTTCTGTAACATTTCCTCCAGAGCAATATGAAAATAATAATATTTACCTGAACATGATGTTACCTACGATCACTTATCTAGTGGGACAAAATAAGTTTAGGGCTAAGCAAGCAGAATTCATTTAGTGTGAGTACAACTGCACTTGCTTACCACAGCAGTGAATTTAACCTTGTATGGATAAATGCCTCAGATAAATAAGTAAGCAAATAAATGTTAAGTTTTATTGTTTCATCCTTATGTGATGTATTCAGACTACTGAAGTTCAAAACACTGACTCTAGTCACAATGAATATACAAGATACAGATCAGAGACATGGAAACCTTTATTTAACAAACTTTGCTGGCATTATTTTCCTTCTTTCTGTATTGCTTACAAAAACAAATCTGGATTTCTTGGCGTTTATTGTCTTGAATTATATCTATAAACAATTCTTATTCTCTCGGTGTAGTATGATTTCTTGATTCTTCGTATCATCAAGTCTGATGATGATACTGGGCCATTTTTCTTGGTCTCATTACTCTTTCATGATATTTTTTCTATTCCTTGACTAGATAAATGAAACATTAGGAAAAAAAAAACATTAAAAAAAGAGTTTATGCGTTTATAAATAAGGTAGACTGAGGTAATATTGATGATCAAGCTCATCTGCTTACCCTAAATATCTGGAAATGTTGGTTCTAAGCTGAGCTAGACATCTTAGTCACCTTGTTTACTCCATGAAGAGAAATAGCACTCATAAAGGGCAGTTCCTCTGACACACCTTAAGGCCATACAACCATAGAAACATAGACTCATAGAATCTTTTAGGTTGGAAAAACCCCTTAAGATCACTGAGTCCAACTATTAATCTAACACACAAAGTCCACCATGAAAACATGTCCCCCCTAAGCACTACAGCTTCACATCTTTTAAATACCTCCAGGGTTGGTGACTCAACCACTTCCCTGGGGAGCTTGTTCCAGTGTTTGATAACTCTTTAAGTGAAGAAATTTTTTCCTAATATCCAATCTAAACCTCACCTCATGCAACTTGAGGCTGTTTCCTCTTGTCCTATTGCTTGTTACTTGGGAGGAGACAAGCCTCCACCTCACTACAACCTTCTTCCAGGTAGTTGTCGAGAGCAATAAGGTCTCCCCTGAGTTTCCTTTTCTTCAGACTGAACCCTAGTTCCCTCAGCCACTCCTCATAAGACTTGTTTATCTAAGATAAATTGTCTTCTAGAAGTTCTCTCCATTGACTAATTGAATCTACAACACATATACACACCTGTTTAACCCCATGCCTCCTGTGCTTTAGTTGCTAGTCCAGAACAGCACAAGTGTTTCTAGGCCACATACCATGACTGCCAAAGCTGTGAGAAAATTCTTAAATTGAGTAATTCTGCTGCAGATATCCAAAGTCTGTTGCAGATATCCAAATTAAAGAAAGCCAAGATGGAGCTGATGATATATACCTCATTTTATTTAAATATATATTCACTAAAATGAAGAAAAAAAAGAAAGAAAGAAAAAAAAAAAAACAAAAACCAAAACACACAAATGAAACCCCAAATTTACCCCAGTATCTATTTAAATAAAAAATGCTGAATAACAATATTAATACATAAGTAATGCGGGTTGGACTCGATTTCAAAGGTCTCTTCCAAACATGAATGTTGTCTCTAATTCTGTAATGCAGGTCTAGGAGAATAGGACTTTTGATGAGATATATTGACAAGAAGCTGCATTCTGATATGCACTATGCAGTGTGAAATTAATTAATGGACTACACTGGTATGGCATAGCTTGTACCTTTTTACATCTGCTCTAAAAATCATAAATCTGCAGTCCCTGGAGATTAAAAATTCAATTACAAATATTTGTCCCATGTTGAACAACACATACTTCTTTACAATCTCTATAAGATTCTAGGCTGAGAATAGCACAAAGTAATAAGTTAGGTTTATATATAACAAACACCATAGCTCTTTTAAAGGTTATTATCTATTTCATGGAACTCTGGAAATAATTTGAGAATGCATTTCACTGCTTAGAAATGCAAGAGCAAGTAATGATCACCAAGAATTTCATTTGAAAAAAATATGTAAATCTTAAAGGAAGGTATTTGGGAAAATGTTGTATTTTTTGTATTCCATATTTCTTTGTGCAAGCAGAGCATTCTCATACACCCTTTATTCCTCTATGTGCTTAATGTATTCCTGGCAATGGATTGTTGCAATAAATTCTGTCTCCCTCAGGTGCTACTGTTCTATGAAGAAGTGGAAAAAGGCATTAGTTTCTTTTGTTCTTCTAGAACAGAGAACAAAAGCTTTGGCCACTGGAAGTGTATGTAGGAAGTAGTCATCAGCATCAGCTTACTTTCTCTTTTTAGGAACAGTATCTCACTGGACACTAAAGGTTTTCATGCTGCATGAAATATACAGGGGGAATTAGCATTTAAAGCAGCCTGATTTCTATTTCTAATTTTCTTAATTGCTTATTCATAATTTTAGTTATAAAGGAGTATTTGAGGGGAAATCATCTCCTGTTCTTTAAGCTCTTTCCCCATACTGATAAGCAATGGAAGACTCTAGGTTATTATTTCCTTCACAACGCTGGACGGAAGTCATGATGGGGACTAGCTAACAGTGCAGCAGGGACATTTATAATCAGATGCATAAAGCCTGGAGGGATGGCTAGGGCATTCAAGCCCCTCCAATATTTACGTTTGGTATTAAACACTTCAAGTGAAGATAATGATTTTGGCTCATTGCCCTTTCCCAATATTTTGAAACAGTCATGCACCCATGGTCATAATAAAGGCAAAAATAACTGCTGCAAATAGAGAGGAATAGTTGCAATTTGAAAAAAAATGTCAAACTTACAACAGCTATGTGGACACTATTTTTTAAGAAACATTTTTCAGAATTTCAGGTCCATCTTCTGCTCAGGGGATAAACAGATAAATTAACGTGGCCTTTCTGATCTTGCAATAACTCTGCTAAAAGCTGGCAGAAGGCTTTCACTGAACAAGAACAGTATTCCTCAGTAAAGGCAACAGTAATCACAGATCCACATTTTGGTGGTTTCTAAATCAGCTACTAGTGAATAAAACTACTATGACTTATCTCAAGGTAATGCAGATTTCATTGCTAAAGTTTTAATTAGATATTTTAAAAACAAAGAAAAACCACTTACTTATTGCCTTTTTCCCCAGCCTCAATTGCTGATTACCATGGTGCAGATAATCTACCATTTTATAAAAGCTATTAAACAAATTAGTTACCATAACTAGTACAAAGTCATATTCACTAAATATAGAACTAAGTATTCCTCTAAAAGCAGAAGCACATTTAGAAATTACACTGTATGTTTTACAGACTGAACTTGAGATGAAGCTGCCAAGGTGCATAGCATTGTCAAAATAATGATGTCCTTTGTAATCCTGATATATGAGGAGAAGAGCTGTTTATCTTATAAACGAGAAGCTGACCCCACTAACACTTTTTCCCTTTATAGATGGTGCTATCAACTCCTTTTATGGAGTTATAGACTGTCTCACTGTAGAGACTGGAAGAGGAAGAGTCCCTGGAAATGTTGAGTCATTGACTTTTGAAGTAAGAGAAACAATTGCCTTCTTTGTATTCCATTCTAGAAACTAATATTCATATTTCTTGAATAACAGCCTGCAAAACCACATTTTCCAGTTTTGATTTCCTTAATTATGAATCTGTTAGAAAATGTACTTTCTTGTGCTTAAAAATAAATAAATAAATAAAATTTAAAGAGTAAAAAATTTTAATTAAATCATTTAAAGGCACAAGAAAACTACCTTGACATTGATACAACTTATTAGTTACAATTGATTAGTACCAAATAGGAAGCATGATAATAATGTTGTCCAAAAGGTAAGTCTTAACACAGAATCAATCATAGAATGGTTAGAACTGGAAGGCACCTTAAGGATCATCTAGTTCCAAACCCCCCGCCATGGGCACAGACACCTCCCACTAGACCAAGTTACTCAATCTAACCTGGTCTTGAACTATTCCTGGGATGGGGCACCCACAACTTCTCTGGGCAACCTGTTCCAGTACATCACCACACTAATCATGAAACATTTCTTCCTAATATCCAGTATGAATCTACTTTCTTTCAGTTTAAAACCATTACCCCTCGTCCTATCACTACACTGCCTGACAAAGAGTCCTGCCCCATCTCTCCTGTAGGCCCCCATGAGATACTGGACAATGGTCATAAAGTCTCCCTGGAGCCTTATCTTCTCCAGGTTGAACAACCCCAACTCTCTCAGCCCATGTTCATAGGAGAGGGGCTCTAGTCCTCTGATCATCTTTGTGGCCCTCCACTGGACTGACTCCAATGGATCCACATACTTCTTACTTTGGGGGCTCCAGAGCTGGATGCAGTATTCCAGGTGAGGTCTCACGAGAGCAGAGTAGAGGGGCAAAATCACTTCCTTTGACCTGCTAGCCACACTTCTTCTGATGCAATCCAGGATACAGGTGGCCTTCTGGGTTGAGAGCGCACATTGCCGGTTCGTGTTGAGCTTCTCATCCAACACCCCCAAGTCTTCCTCAGGGCTGCTCTCCAGTCATTCTCCACCAGCCTGTGTTTGTACTTAGGATTGTCACGACCCATGTGCAGGTCCTTGTACTTGGTCTTGTTGAACTTCATGAGATACACATAGACCCACCTCTTGAGCTGTGTCCCTCTGGATGGCATCCCTTCCCTCCGTTGTGTCAAGCACACCACACAGCTTGGTGTTGTTGGTAAACTTGCTGAGGGTGCACTCAATCCCACTGTCCAAGTAGCCAACAAAGGTGTTAAATAGTATCGGTCCTAGTTCCAACGCCTGAGGAATGCCACTGGTCACTGCTTGCCACTTGGACATCCAGCTGTTGTCTGCAGCTCTTCAAGTGCAGCATCCAGCCAATTCCTTATGCACCGAGTAATCCATCCATCAAATCCATGTGTCTCCAATTTAGAGACAAGGATGTGATGTGGGACAGTGTCAAATGCTTTTCACAAATCCAGGTAGATCATGTCAGTTGTTCTGCCATTATCCACCAACTCTGTAACGTGCTTGTAGAAGGCCACCACATCTGTCAGGCATAACTTGGCCTTGGTGAAGCCATGTTGGCTGTCAACAATCACTTCCTTATTTTCCATGTGCCTTAGCAGAGTTTCTAGGATGATCTGCTTCATGATCTTGCTTGGCACAGAGGTGAGACTGACTGGCTTGTAGTTCCCTGGGTCTTCCTTTTTCCCTTTTCAAAAATGTGGGTTATGCTTCCCCTTTTTTCAGTCAGTGGGAACTTCACCAGACTGCCATGACTTCTCAGATATGACAGATAGTGCTTAGCAACTTCATCCACCAGTTCCCTCAGGACTCACAAATACATCTTATCAGGTTCCGTGGATTTGTGTACCTTCAGGTTCTGAGGTGGTCTCGAACATGATTTCCTACAGTGGGTGGTTCCTCATTCTCCCAGTCCCTGCCTTTGCCTAGTGGTGTGGCTAGAGCATTTGCTGATGAAGACCAAGGCAAAAATGTCATTAAGCACCTCAGCCTTCTCCATATTCTGGGTGACCAGGTCTCCTATTTCTTTCTGGAGAAGGCCCACATTTTTCCTAGTCTTTCTTTTATCCTTGGCATACCTATAGAAGATTTTTTTGTTGCCCTTGATGTCCCTGGCCAGATTTAATACTATCAGGGCTTTCACTTTCCTAACCTGATCCTTGGTTGCTCAGATAATTTCTCCGTATTCCTTTCAGGTTACCTGTCCTTGCTTTCACCCTCTGTAGGGTTCCTTTTTGAGCCTGAGTTTCTCCAGGAGCTCCTGGCAGGCCTCCTGGCATTTTTGTTTGACTTCCTCTTTCTTGGGATGCATTGCTTCTGAGCTTGCAGTAAGTGCAATATCCTTTAATATTAACCTGGTTTCTTGGTCCCCTCTTTCCTCCAGGGCTTTTTCCACAGTAAGGATTTTTCCCACCATGCTGTCCTAGGGATATTCAACTCCTCCACCTCATAGTCACTGCAGCCAAGGCTACCCTTCAGCTTCGCATTCCCCACCAGCCCTTTGTTGTTGGTGAGAACAAGGTCTAGCACAGCATCTCTCCTTGTAGGCTCCTCTATTATGTGGAGAAGAAAGTTACCTTCAATGCATTGCAGGAATGGCCTGGATTGATTATGCCCTGCTGTGTTGTCCCTGCAACAGTGTGGTAGAAGTCGCCTATGAGGACCAGGGCTTGTGAACATGAGGTTGTTCTTATATATCCGTAGAGAGCCTCATCCTCTCAGTCTTCCTGGTTGGGTGGCTGGTAGCATACCTGCATTGTAAAATCACCTGCCCCCACCCTCCCTTTAATCCTGACCCATAAGAGTCAGGAGTCTTAATCCTCCCTTTAATCATGATCCCATAAGACATATTCTCCTTTCTCAGAAAACAGGGAAATCTAAGGATTTCTGAACCAAAATTGAAAAAGACAAGTTTTCCCATAGTTTACACTGTCATTTTTGTAAAACTGTGACTGTTATCAAAAGTTAAGTATGATTTATTTTTGTTTGTAAAGGATATATAATGTATATGGTGTGTGAAGCCTTAGGATGCAGGCTGTCAGCTTCTAATTATTAAGTGCTGAAGCTCAGTGGTGCTCTGTACAGCAAGGCAATTTTCATTTTCTTTTAAACCAGTGAGGGCAGGTCAGTGCCAGCAACACAATATTGAAGCAGAGAGGTTTTAGATGTCACTTTACATAACAGCTCATAGATTCCTTAAAACTGACATATAGAACCTCAATATATGTATAACCTTAATAAGATCCGGAAATACTCCTGGATCTTGTAAAAATTCTAAATGACAAAACTCTGTCAGAGTTGTAAAGGCTTGAGTTCTACCCATACTGTTTATGGAACTGAACTAAAAAACCCCTCTGCAATTACACTGTAGTCTCAACACTAACTCTTAAATCTACTAATACAAGCTTTGTAGATTAACCAGTAAGATTAACTCCTATATTCCCCAGACAATATTATGCTGAAGTAAAAGAGGCATGAGGAGGTGGATCAGTTCATTTCTAATAAATACAAACAGATCCCGACATGGTGACAATTTCATCATCTGAGGGATAGAAGAGTGTCTTTTCCAAGATACTAATATGTCACTGTATCATTGCTTTCTGATGTTTTTACCTGTTCCAGGTAAAAAATAATTGGGGGGGGGATGATAAACAGGAAAGAAATGTTTTGAAAGATCAATTAAATATTATTTTAATTGAAAATATCAAGTTCCAAATAATTTGCCAGTTGATTTAAAGCTGAAGTCTTATTCCCTAAATTGTGGCAATAGAAACACATTTGCTTTGAAACAGTCAAAGCAATTGGTTTCACTAGGGTATTAGAGGAGTATTTCTGAAATGTACAGGATTAATTTTATCACTACTAATTGGAAAGGAAACAAGAACATGTTCAAAATAGAAACAAATCTGTCTTCACTATAGGCCTCTGGAGAGTGTTTGATTTGGTTTATGTTAAATGCTTACCTTAGGATGAGAAAACTCTAACTCTCAATATTTCTTTTTTTACCTCCATTACTTATAAAGAGAAAAAAGTTAGAGTGATGACCTCAGTCACAGATGTCTAAGTTTCAGAAGCTTAGAGTTGAATGAGGTGAATCCTGTCCAAAATGTACATTTTTAGGTAGGAATCATTTAGCAAATCTTAGATACCTAGAGTGTAGATATCTGTGTGTAAACTAGATGACTAGCTGTCTGCATAAAACATTACTCTGCACCTATAAACTTAGACATAAGGAAAATCCTTTCATGCAGGCTAAAAAATTTAATTTTGTACAGTTACTTGCTAGATACCTAGAACAAAAAACAAGATTATTTCTTCAAGAACCTTCTGTTACTGTTCACAGTCATTACAACAAAAGTTCATATTGCAATAGTTTGCAATGGGAAAAACTCTGTCTCTTTGGCTTATCCTTTGAAAATTTTTTGAATGTTTAAAATTTTTTTGAACCAGTAAGATGCTAAAAACTCCAACTGTTGCAAAACAAAGGTGGAAGAACTTTGTGCCTGAAATTATTCTGTTACTTTTCTGACATCAAACTTCCACGTAATGTGTTAGTAGAAACTTCTAAACATGAAGTCATTAGTCATTTTGAAACATAAAGACAACCAATCAATTCAGTTACTTGAACTGACTTGCTAAACTTTCATTTTGCTAATATAAAAAAAAAAATAATAAAAATTGAGGCACACCAGTAACCAAGCTACTC
Source organism: Calidris pugnax (assembly GCF_001431845.1). Taxonomy (NCBI): domain Eukaryota; kingdom Metazoa; phylum Chordata; class Aves; order Charadriiformes; family Scolopacidae; genus Calidris; species Calidris pugnax. The sequence goes on along the minus strand of NW_015094510.1, from coordinate 10,352,731 downwards.
AGAAAGAAATATAGGCAATATCATACTTCATTCCTGTGGGTTTCAATTCACTTTCACAAAGGCAAGCAGTGTCAAATACATTCAATGGGTCCACTAGAACTGACTGTGCAACCTGGTGTTCCATTAGTTTCATAGAATACCAATTAAGACAGGTAACCAGAGAAATTATGAGAGAAAAAAAAACCTTAGGTGAGTTAGTTAATCATATTTACAAATGGCCCTGTCATATAATAGCTCAGTGTGGCCTTGGTTTCTTTGCATTTAAAAAGAGCCATCACATTAAGCCATTGATTCACTACACTTTTCAAAAACCTTTTACTGTATTTTATGACTTTGTAATACACACATTTCCTTATAAGCACTTCTCTTACAAGTCTGTATGACCTTCTCCCATTTTAAAATCCCCTTCAGGGATATCATGTATCTTATCTCAAGTTTATGGGAAAGTATACACGTATTTGCATTAACACTTCTCTGAATGTTTTGAATTCACTGACTTATTTCAGTCTGTCAGTCATAAAATAATCAACTTGGCTTCTGGTTCTCCAACTGGAATATCCTGCTCTTCAAGGTCCAAAGCACTTCAACTCTTCAGATCAGTGTTCCTAGGATAAATTTCTCCTCCTTCCAGTCAGCCCTGCTCCTTTCCTTTATTCACAGTAAAATTTTTCTCAAAGCTGGGTTTTCCTCACAAATTAGTTAAAGGTTTAGAGGTGTTCAAAAACACACCATTTCAAATTGTCTCATTGCTGAGGTGGAGAATACTCATCAAGTTGGAGTTTCACCTGTCATGAAACATCTTCTTCTCTGCCAACTGGGATTAATTTAAACTCATCATGTATTTCTGCCTTTCGTTTTTATTTTTGTTGTGAAAGGAACATCTGGTGAGTTCCTTCTTCCACTATGGCTTCTTTTCATTATTATTAAAAAAGCAAGGTATTATGTAGAACAAAGGATACTTCATATACTGTAGCAGCAGTAGACCAGCTGTCATTGCATTGTGAATTTCTATCCAGACTTCTGAATTTCATTTAATAGTTAATTAAAATGGGAATTAGGCCTTACCTCCTTCCCAGATTGTGGTGAATGGAGTTTTGTTTTGGGCCAGTGATGTACCTGGTTTTATTTGTCCAGGATACCACCTTTGACAGACAATTTGTGTACCACCATATTATCAAGCCTTTAAAATGAACAAACAAAGAGAATAAATAAATAAAAACATCTGAAAGCAAACAAAGGCAACAAATTGCATTATTTAGCTGTGATAACATGATGGTATTTTTTTAAGGTAAATTTGATACATCAACAGGTGGCCTGAGTTAAAACATAAACACATACTCTAGCTATTAAAGTTCAAGCCAGGATGGTGGTCTGAAATGCATGAGGATATTGGAAATGTCCTACATTTTGTGTCTTTTCTGGGCATATTGCAGCAACAGCTGAATGGTTCAGCATGCTGACTTTGGACTGCTTAGGACAAGTTGCTGAAAGCAGAAGCCAGGGTCTCTCTTCTGTATATGGCTCTCTTCAGTACCTGGCAAAGCGGAAAACAAAATCCTTCCAGAAAAGTTTGAAGGGAGCAGCTTTCAGCTGCCATGTAACCTTTGTCTGTTGAGAGTAAAGAAGTGTTTAGTATCTACATAATGCAGGCGAAAAATGTGTTTGATTCATACATATTTTATAGATGGGACACACTACTTGACTCATTAAACTTTTATTTTATGTAGGTTAGGCCTAATAATAGCTTCTAAAATGATTGGTAATGCCTAGGTTAAGAGAAAGAAATCTCACCAAAACTGATGTCCACCTAGAGATGGAACACAGAGAGAAACATTCCTTGCTTTTCCTACCTTGCAATAGTTGTGCCATCACTCTGTCTCCTTCTGGGATTTCTACCACATATACTCCAAGTCAAAAAAGTATGCTATATCTTTGGAATATCTCATTACTAATTTATTTACATCTATCATTATTTGAGGAGAAGCCAGGCTGAGAGACAAGTTGGGCCACTCAGAACAACCAGGAAGACAAATCGGGTTATCTAAGCAACTATATAAATAATGACGCTATTTTAAATCAGGTAAAAAAAAAAAAAAAAAAGAAAAAAAATCTTAAAATATCTAACAAAAAATTAAAATGATAAAATTCAAAATTCCTGTTGTATTTTATAAAAAATCCTCTACTTTTTATTCTTACATTGAAAACATCATAGTCACCACAAAGAATATTGTTACAGGATGTTTTATGTCCTTAAATGCAAAGATGTTCATTTCATGTTTGAAGATAGCCTTATTTGTCAATGGTATGATCAAGATGAAATTAAATAGAAAACATCTAATAATGTGCTGTGAAAAATATTCTTATTACCACTAATTTATGAAACTTTTATTCCCTTTCATCTATTTACTCGATGTTGTTGTTTTGTTTTTTTTTTATTGCATAACTCAAAATATTACTTATAAAGTTAAAATTAAGTAGAGCAATCCTGCTTGGCTGTATTTTTTTTTTACCTAGAGTAAAAGGTTTTCCATAGCAGAGGAAAAAAAAATGAGTCTCATAGTTCAGCTATAAGATCTGAGGACTATGGTAAACGTCTGCCTAAGTACATGAGAGAACACACAGAGTTCTGTTTCAGTTGGCTCAACCACCCACTGTGGCAGTGGTTTAAAGTTAAGGAAAAAAAGGAAATGTACTGAAACAAGATGATGTTAGCCTACAAAGAGAAAGAGTTTCTCTCTCACTGAAATACTGAAAGGGGCAGCCTGTAAAAAGTCATAAATATAGACTGACACAGCTGTAGTCATTCCTGATCTCCAGTGAAGCAACAGTGATATTATTATAGCAGAAACATCACACAAAAACCTGAGTTTGCTTTTCTGTAATATTTCCGGAAAGCAGAAAATCTTTTTCTTAATGTTGCCTATTATTCTAAAGACCACCACCTTTGATTAAATGGTACCTTTTATTTTTGCATGCCAGCAAACAGATCAGTTCTCTCAATTCAGCTGGTGTTCTTTCAGAAAGCAGGTGGAGGAGGATAGTAAAAATGTTATTTCAGATATTAAAATAGTTTCTGGCTATATTATGAGAGGAACCAAGCAATAATTCTAACCACTTCACAGTACGAAAGAAGTGTTAGCATTCTGTCAGCTTGTTCCATTACGTACTTTTGAGCTATTACCCATTCTGTAAACATCAGTTCATTATCATATAAGACATTAAGTAACCCAAACAATCCAGTTATTCTCAGCCATACTACATAAATTATACATAATCTATTTACTCATATGGTTTCTACTTTCCATGCTGTTGCAAATTCTTTACATTTTTCTCGAGTAAGTCATCATGCCACTGACTCTCTACCATCACGTTTTACTATTGCGTTTGCAACTGCACCTGGAGTAGCAGAAGTGGCAGTTCAGTTTCCAAACTCACACTTGAAGTTCTAGCTTTGCAGATATAAAATTATCCCAGGCATCTTTTGGAGATTTATGACTCATGAAAACATTTGACTATTTTTTCAAGATAGATATATGCATAAGATCTACTTACTGTAAGACTATAGGATTACAAGTAGATTTTAACTGGAGGATGAGCAAAGCAAAGGTGCCAAGTCTACCTTTTTCTCCTGAAATAAATGGCAGACACTTCTGTATTTTCCTTAAACTGCAGAGTTGACCAGTGAGCTGGTAAGCTGACAGCATCTCTGAACAGTCTGTTGGGCAGGAAATAAATGACTAAGAAAACGCCAGTGCTTAAGAGAAATGTCTGTGTGTCCACCACTAGTCAGGTGTGAATTTATATATCACTTCCCCATGTAATCTATGAAAAATCAAATCAAAGCTTCATTTTAGTCACGTTAGTAGTATAGGAGGTATCTTAGTAGCAAAACCTTATTTATCCTCTTCTACTAACTACTCATAGTGAGTTTCTCTTCTTCTATTACAGAACTCTCTTTTTTTCTCAGCAAGGAAGGCAGGTAACTAGAATATTCAATACTCTGTGAATTTCCCTATTAGGTTTCCTGAAAATAATTAATGGACGAAATTATGTCTTCAAGCTATGCAGCCTAAAACATTCACATCCCTCACCTTGTCTGCTCAAAAATTAAGAAGTGTCTGTATGAGGGACAGATGGTGGGAAATGATGCATAGGTACATGCAATGCATGTACAGAAGGAAAGAAAGGACCATCCAGTTCTTTGAACTACCACTTGATTGGGTTGGGTGAGCTACATTGTCTGTATTATTTTCAACTCTGAAATATGACCTTTTTCACTAGTGTGGGAAAGTAACAGAAAATTGGCGAGGAGGACTGTAAATGCGCTCAAGTGACTCACGTGTGGGGTGCTGGAAAATCTATCACACTAATTGTTGCTTGGTTTTGTCTGCTCAACAAATAGAACATCTGCACTTAGACAACATAGGCCTGGGATGGACTCAGGGGCACGTTATCAAACACACCTGAGATTCTTGCTCTGCTATTGAAGAGACCAAAGCACAGCAGAAAACCCTGCCTGCCAGAATCCTTGAAATACAGGCCCAAACTGCAAGTGGGAGCTCTCTCATTCCCTCACTCCCTTGCTAACAAGGACTCTCGTGCTATTAAGGACTCTCACTCCGCGGGGCCTGCATCCCCTTCTTGTCTGCCTCTGCCCAGGTGCTGCTTCAGAGGTTCCCTGATCCATGAGGTATTGACATTAAATTTGTTCTTTGCCCTTAATCCATGGTTTTGTGGTTGTTTTTCCTGTGTTCTGCCTGCATCAGCTGACACAATTAGAATAATTACTGAGTTTAACCTGAAAAATAACCAAATTAAATTCTTTAGTCCCAAGAAAACAGCAAGCCTGCATTGTGGATGCACAATATCAACACATTTAGTCATTTTAGCAGGAACCCGTAATTTACTAGGACTGGGAAAAGGCAGTCTTTTCTCAATTTCAAAGATAAGATCAATAAATTAGAGTTGTTAGGTACAGAACAGTCGGAAAAACGAAGTACCAGAAAACCATGCAGTCAATTGTGAAATAATTTTAGTTCTCATACTAGTAATATCACAATATCTCCATATAAGAAGCATATTCTTTTCTTTTCTGCTTTTAAAGAGGTTTTTATTTGTTTGTTGGATTTTATTTTTTTTCTGACCTAAAACAACTGGCCAGAATAAGGAATTGTAACTGTGTACAACTTTGGATACAAAATTGTACAACTGTGGGTGTTGTTTACCAGGACTTTAGCAAAGCCTTCAATACAGTCTCCCACAGTATCCTCCTGGAGAAACTGGCTGCCCCTGGATTAGATGGGTATACTCTCCACTGGGTTAAAAACTGGCTGGAGGGCTGGACCCAGAGACTGGTGGTGAATGGAGTTAAATCCAGTTGGTAGATGGTCACGAGTGGTGTCCCACAGGGCTTGGTACTGGGGCCAATTCTCTTTAACATCTTTATCAATGATCTGGATGAGGGGATCGAGTGCACCCTCAGTAAGTTCGCAGATGACACCAAGCTGGGTGGCAGTGTCAACCTGCTGGAGGGTAGAGAGGCTCTGCAGAGGGATCTGGACAGGCTGGATCGATGGGCTGAGACCAACAGGATGAGTTTCAATAAGGCCAAGTGCTGGGTCCTCCACTTGGGTCACGACAATCCCATGCAGCGCTACAGGCTTGGGGAAGAGTGGCTGGAGAGCTGCCTGGCAGAAAAGGACCTGGGGGTGTTGGTTGACTGTCGGCTGAACATGAGCCAGCAGTGTGCCCAAGAAGGCCAACAGCATCCTGGCCTGTATCAGGAACAGTGTGGTGAGTAGGGCCCAAGAGGTGATCGTCCATCTGTACTCGGCACTGGTGAGGCCTCACCTCAAGTACTGTGTTCAATTTTGGACCCCTTACCACAAAAAAGACATTGAGGTACTGGATCGGGTCCAGAGAAGGGCAATGAAGCTGGTGAGGGGTCTGGAGAATAAGTCTTGTGAGGAGAGGCTGAGGGAGCTGGGGTTGTTCAGTCTGAAGAAGAGGAGGCTGAGGGAAGACCTCATCGCTCTCTACAACTACCTGAAAGGAGGTTGTAGAGAGGCAGGGGTTGGTCTCTTCTCCCAAGTTACAGGTAATAGGACTAGAGGAAATGGCCTCAAGTTGCACCAGGTGAGGTTCAGGTTGGATATTAGGAAAAATTTCTACACTGAAAGGGCTATCAAGCATTGGAATGGGCTGCCCAGGGAAGTAGTTGAGGTATCATTCCTGGAGATAAAAAGATGAGTTGACATGGTGCTCAGGGATATGTTTTAGTGTTGGTGTGTGTGGGGGGGGTTTGATCATTTTCTTTTTGTTTGTTTTTGTTTTCTATTATGGTTGGACTAGATGATCGTAAAGGTCCCTTCCAACCTAGGCGATTCTGTGATTCTGTAACTTCCCCAAATTTCCCAGAAATGTTAATCAATGTCATGTCACAGAAAGATATGGGAAATTTCCATTAAGTTGGAAACCAATCCTAACTTAGTAAACTACTAAAGAAACAAGAACAGTTGCAAGGAACACAGACTATACAACTTTGGAGTGCCAAAATATGGCACTTTTTATGTTATATCAACCATGATTGACGGAAAGCATGAATTATGTCCTGCAGGCAAGGAAAGGTACACTTTCACATGCTTACCTGAAACCAGACACAGCACTGTTCAGCTGATTACAACAGAACTTGGTTAGATGGCTTTCTTGGGTAGAGGAAGGAATTTTCGGGGGGCAACATGAAAACAAGAAGCGCCTTTGGCATGGCCACTATAGTCTTGGCTAAAAAAAGTTCATGAACTGCAAAGGAAAAGGTGAAAGATAGTTCCAATCAAACAGCATAAGAACTTGTACCATATTTTCATATGTTATGCTTGAATGCCTTGGCTCTTTGTTGGTCTCATTATTGCTTTGCGACAATGGGAGTCTTTTGTCACCCAGAAAATCAATCCCAAATCTAATTGATCTAATATCAATTTAACCTTTACTTACTTTTCCTTGGAAAAGTGTTCTTTCAAAGATTTGGAAATTTCTCATAAAACATTTTCCAAAAAAAACCCCACAAAAAACTCAAAATACACAGCCAACTCTACGTTTCTAGTACCTTGACTACTTTTGGTAGATATATAACACCCATTCTTTTTTATCCTCAGCTAGAGGCTTCTTTTTCTGAAAATAATTTATATCCACAGTTCCACTCTTTTGAGACACTTGATAATAAAATAGAAAGGAAAAAAAAATGTTTAGCTCAATTCCTTCTGTTATTCTAGCAGTGTCCTTTGTAGAGGAAAGGGCAAATGTGAGGTGCATACTTACACAGTCGTGTATATATGAACATAGGAAAAATATTATTATCCAAATACCTTTGAAACAAGAATGTGTAATTAATTTTCTCTTCCCTTGTGACTGTTTCACTTTTGTGTCTTCATTTCTTCCACAGGACTCCTAGAAGTGCAAATGCTTGTTTAAAATGCCAGCAACTACAAACAAAATCTGAACTGTGAGTTCCTTAGGTCCATGATTCCACTTTATCTTTATTTCCCGGTCACTGCTGGAGATGTGGCTCAGTGTCCAGGGAGGAATTTGGGAGAGGGGGAAGGGCACTGTGCGTATTCTTCAGCAAAATTCCTGAGTTTTTGCCTCTGGCATTCAGGTTAGAATGTCACTTCCAATTACAGTCTGCTGCAAAACTCCTAAGGATGTGACTGTACATTTCAAAAAGCAGAGAAAGTGGATGTTACTTCAGATTACTTCTCCACTTTCTGAGTTAAATTTATGCTAGAATAATAAAGGAATCTGAGTTTGTTTTTTATTTTAACACTAATTCAATATGCCTAAGTAGCACAGGGAGTATGAAATATCATTTAAAAAAACAAAAAAAACCCAAAAAACAACAACCCTTAGATTCCATAATTATAAAAATGCTTTTCAAAAACTTTGAAAATGCAATTTCTTCTTTTTTGTTAGGCATCTTGGGCAAGTTTTCTTTTACTGGAGGCTGAAGGACTTAATAAGCCAGGATGATTTTTGCTTTCCTAGTTTATCTTTCTTTCTAGTACTAGTATGTAGTAATAGTGCCATGTTTCTACTATTTATCAGAAGTAATTTCAAGTTCCTGCATGTTTCCTGATTAATCTTATATTTTGATTATGATATCAGGCCAGTTAAGTAAAGACACTTTGACATTTTCCTTTTCAGTTAGAATTCTATTTAAAGAATAGACATTGTTTCCTTCTTATATTTTTCAGTTTAGAGCAACTATATCAGTTTCACCACCTACACTCCCATATGAGTTATTTTATAAGTGTCTGTGACAATTCAAAACTGCCTTGTAATGCACTCTTCGGGAAAACAGGTGTCAATTGAAAAATGTTGCCTATAAATTTAAAAAATCTCATCCGTTCCCCAACTTAGAGAAAACAGTCTTGAAAACCTAACAAATGCCGGCCTTTGGAGACTGTGGGGTGCATATTAATTTATATTAACATCTTTTTCCATAGCTCAAATAATTTTCAGAAAACTTAAAACATTCTAAAAAGAAACCCCAAACAACAGAATAGCCTCATCCTAAATTCTTTTGACTACTACATTTAGAGACATGTTAATGTAAATGGAATTTGGAAATCTTGCTGCCATTCTAAAGGGAACTCAGAGTTAAACTACTTCTGAGTTCTTTAAAAACATCTAACAGAGCTTGTATTCTTTGGTCTCTTGTGAACAATCTGGTCTTTTTTTACAGGTAAATGATACTTCTGTCTTCCTATAGATAACACAGTGTGCACAAGGGAAGACATATTATATGTTGCTGTAACAGTTCTCATCATGAAGAATTTTGTGGTTGTGTTTTTCAAGAATTCTTGTACCAAGAGGGAGCCTAAGGGAACTGTGTGGGCACTGAGAGCTAAATGACCTGCAGGTAACAAATGCTGTTACATATATATTACTTTTCCGTGTGCAATGAAAATGAACCACCCAAAAACATAGACTGTTGCTGGTACTGGCTGGTATATTTTTCAGTGGAAACCAGCCATTGTAACATAAACAAATTACTGACTACTATTCAGTGTGCTACATGTCAACAAAATGCCTGTAGAATTTGCTTTAGCCAAAGATATAATAATCCTTCTCTCTTGCAAAAGAAAGCCCATGCAATCACATAATAGTAGTTTAATATTTTCCATTAAAACAGTTTGTGAACACTTCTTATCTCATAAAGACAGAATGCAAATATGAAGCTGATCCCACTGTTCTTACACAAAATCCCTTTAAATTCAATGGGAGTTTTATATGAGAGAAGACTGCAAGCTTGGACCAACACTAGTAATTTTCAGTGATCTAAACAGACAGTGAAGCTATTCAAGACTTTTGTTTTAAGTGGAGTAAACATACAGCATGCTCAGCAGACAGAAACCTCTATGTTTTCACTACAAATACCTGCAAGGCAGGCCAGCAGTTAACCTTGCAGATTAAAAAGAAAGAAGGAGCTACATGAGGGTAGTTGATCCATTCTGTCAAAATGCCAGATGGCTGTAACTCTTTCCTTTTGTATATTAAAACTTGCCCTGAGCCTTTTTTTTTTCTCTTTTATTTCCTTCTTTCCTTGTCTAAAACAACATGCTGGCTCTACTGCTGGACTGATGCAACTTCCAACTCCTTCTGCAAAAAGAAATAAACAAACAAACAAACCAAAAGGCTTTTATGGTAAGACTAACATCTGGTGTCAATAAGATTTTGAAGAGAATATCACTCTCAGAGAGCATCTCTTCACCTTTTCTCTCCAGTTTAACAGCATATATGTTTGAACTGTTCTAAATCTGCCAGACTGTGTTTAGTCTCAACTTTATATATGTCTTAAAAAATACTATAAAGGAAAGAATCAAGTTCATTAGTATAAAGTGTGTATATTTTTGTGGCTATAATATTGAAGACTTTGGATGAGATTAATGAGATGAACATTTTTAGAAAACAAGTCTGTTTCTGCAGGATAATAAATTCGTTCTAAGATGAAAACAAAAGATAAAAATAATCTTTCTCTTAGCAATTCCCTTTAGTGAAGCTAGTTTCTCATCTACTTTGCAACTATTTCAGGACAAACAGTATGTGGTCCAATATGTGGACATGCTGGAATCTACAAAATGAATGCTATTTGTCAGCTCTGAAAAATCTACATATTTAGTGTTCATATTATGTAATTTTTAAGGTGAAATAATATGTTAATATTCCGTCTCTGAATGTGTAGTGATCATTAACATTGTTTGTTAAGGCTAAATCTTATTCAAGAAGTAAAACCCACTCACACCTCCCAGGCTTTTCCCATGTTCCGGATGTGACAAATCTAGGATCAGATGAGCTATTTAGCTCAAACTTAAAATAAACCTGACCTAATGCAGCAGGAAATATGAAGACATTTCTTCCCATTGATTATGTCAGTGAGAGCTGAAGGCACTACACTGTACTACTTAAAGTAATTTATTAGCCAGCTCTGAAGAGCTGGTTATCATCTATTCTATGCTGTCCGTAGACATAGTGAAAACAGTCTGACTTTTAAAAGCTTTTTCAGGCAATAGTACATCTTCCTTCATGCAAATAAATGAAATATAATCCATTTATGGAAAAAAAAACCCACAACATTTCTGCAGTTTGTGTCAAAATTCCTTCTTTCCTCAGCACAAGAATCTTTTCAGTACAGAGTTTTAAAGGAAAACAATTACACTTTTTTTTGAAACAACAATTTTCATCCCTGTTCACTTTCAAAATAAAAACATTTTTATCAGCAGTGAAATCACAGATATCAAGCAGTGCAGTAAACTTAAGTATCTCCTAATCTGTCATCAATTATTCTGATAATCTTTTTTTTCCTTCCACAACTTCCACAACCTGAAATGTCTGCGGGTGATTAGCCTGCTAGGATAGGTTAAATACCAGTCAAGCGTGATAATAACTAATAGATAAACTACCATAAACCATGTACTGAAAGGGAAAAAAACCCACAACCCTCTTTAATTGATAAATCTTTAACTAATAAATCAGTAGCCTGACTGATAAAAATCACAGTTACAACTTGGGGGAACTACAGAGGAACACTGACTAGGACATATGCTAAGAGGGTTTTGTTTGTGCTGGCATTAAGACACAGCATACAACCTATTTTAAATTTTTCACATGATGTATACTTTATATATCCTAAAAAAACCAACCAACCAACCAAAAAAACCTAAAATCTTTGTTTTATTTTTAATTATTTTTCATTTTTGAAATAATTTGAGTATCTTGATTAGAATTTGAAATGAACTAAAGACTATCTAGAATAATGTTTCTGCTAATAGCTGCTAAAATTTAATTCCAAGGGTGTTCTTGAAAAAGTTTATAAATGCTGTGTTTAACAGCCTTAATGAACTTGTATTCCTTCAGTTTATGTAACCAATTTTCCCCCGTTTTTAAATTTTGACCTCCAGCAGTTGGCAATATAAATATTTTCCCACAAGTTGTTTGACATTAGCCAAGTGCCTGCAAGAAATAAGCAGAACATTGGCTTCTTTCTCTTTTCGCATATGAAGCTTTCCCATGGGCTGTAAACCAGAAAAATGAAGAAAATGTAAGTACCTTCAGTGGTACCTGGGAGTTAGGCTTTCAGCTATTGAATGGTTCAGTAGACCACTGTGCTACACAGAATGCATGAAAGAACATTTAGACTTTTAGTGAATGACACAAACTCTTGAAACTGAATTTTGTGATGTCATATTGCAGATTTTGTTTCTATTTGTATGCGTCTTTTTTTTTATTTGTAATGATGGTCCCTGTTTCAAATTAAATAGTATTCAAATTTATTTTAGCATGGTGATAGCATTTCTTTTTCTTATATATTGTTCATATGTATTAGAAATTTAACTTTTCTAGAAACAGCGGTGCTCCTCATGGGATTGCGTTTTCATCTGAAATCTAAATAAGGAGTCTCCTGAGAGATTGGTGTCCTTATGAGAATTCTGTCTCAATATTTTGACTAAGTAGAATTGGGTAACTTGGTATAAAGTATTGAAGTTCTGAGGCTTTTATTCTTGCTAGTATTGTGACCAAAATTAATACTAGGCCTTTTTTTTTTTTTTCTCAATTGGTCAGACAGTGGACAGCTATGTTTTCTTTAGCAACTAATTTAATAATTAATTGTTTTAAAAGAATACTTAGAATATTGCACAAAGTATACTGACTGATGCAAAGTTTGTATTTCAGTTGTGGGTTTTAGAATGTAAGCTGAGTAAAGCTGAGTAAGCTGAGTAAAATACATTGCAAGTGTATTTCTCTATAGTTGTGTACCAATTATTTTGCAGATTCTCCCACTCTCCCTTTGAAAGATAGGAATAAGCATAGAAAGAAAGAACATGGAAGAGGACTGTAAGTTCTCACTCATTTGTCATGGTCCTCCTTTTGTGGACTTGCAGATATTTCAGTGTTGTCATCCACAATGCCACCAACATAGTCTGTAAGGTTGAAATGTTTACAATATTATGGCTAAATTTGTCAAGAATCCTAGAACCAAGAGACTTTCTGGAATGTATTTTGTGGAGGAGCTTTTGATACAGTTCTAATTTCTGCTGTCAAATGCATTTTTCTAATTATGCAGTCTTCTGCTTCTTAATTTTTGAGTAAGAAATATTGAGATCAATAGTTTCCATTGTAATATGTCATAAAATGTGTTTCATTGAAATATGGGATAGCATCATGAAAAAAGATTTTATTTCAGAATATAAATTATATGTGAATAACAGTTAACAAAATAAAAATAATATGAGAACAAATTCATTCAGCTCTGACTTAATTAATTTCATTTTATTTTTTTAAATGCCATTTGCAATTCATTTTAACTTCACAGACTTCTACCGTTTCAGGTATTTTATATTTTTTTTGAGAAAGAAAATGTATAGCAAACTTACTTGTAAATTAAAAACACGGAAGCTCTGTTTTTATGGATGAATAGCAAAGGTTTCTTTACGATACAGTGATTGTACTGTCCTACTTTATCTATTTGAAGCTTGAAAATGCAAAAGAAAACCAGAGTCAGTTCTAAAAGAAATGAATTGCATTCATCCGATTATGTTTTTCTACCAATGGGTATCACATGATGTTAGAGAGAAATTTATTTTTGCTAGTTTCCTAACACAATGCCAGATGCAGTTAGTGAGTTTGATATTAGCTGAATATCAGCTTGTATTACTTCTTGCTCTTGCTTTCCCAATTTGTATACCTTGTCTGATTATAGTTCTTTTGAGAAAAACTCACAAACGTGCCTGATCTTTTTTTTTTTTTTTAATTAAACAGTTAAATAACACTTCTATTAAAAAAAAAATACCAAATTATTTATGCTATTGGAGTGGAAAGTTCAAAATAATATTTTATTACTTAACCTACATTATTTATATAAATATTTCATTCTTACATTTTCCTTTCCAGTACCGTATAGTCTCATTAAAAAAATTCTACCTTTTTCTCTACAAATAGTCCTGGAAATATATATATCAATAATGTACCTTCCCTGTTACTCAGTCGAGCAGGAATTTGCCTTAATCTAAGCAACAAAGTATGTTCGGATTATTTTTTTGTTGTTGTTGTTTTTGTTTTTATGAAGACATTACCTGCACTGACAAAAAATAAAAAAGCACTTTTCTCTGGCTGGAGCTTGTACTGTGTCTGGCTGGGATGAAGCTAATTTTCCCCACAGCAGCCCATATACTGCTGTGCTTTGTGCTTGTGTCTAGAATAGTGCTGAGAACACACCAATGTTTTGGCTCCTGCTGAGCAGAATTCACAGAGCACCAATGCTGTCTCTTCAACCTAGAGCTTGTAGGTTGGGAATGGGGAAGAGATTGGGAGGAGACACAGCCAGGACAGCAGACCCAAACTGACCAAAGGGATATTCCATACTGTATGATGTCATGTTCAGCAATAAAAGCTAGGAGGAAGGAGGATGGGTGCAGGGGAGGGACAGATATTAATTATCAAGGCATTTGTCCTGTTGAGGAGGGGAAGTCAGAGTGGCTTGGTGGGCACCAGCCAGCCATGGTCCACCCACCAAAGAACTAGAGCCAGAAGAGATGTGGAGGTAGCCACTTATGTTAATGAACGCATACATATTAATTACACCTCCTTTTAACAGTCCTTCTACAAGAAGGGAAAATAGATATTTTCTTTTGAGTTTGATCACTACGTTATTCATCTGAACTAAGCACACTTTGTCATATTTTATGCATAATATTGTCTGTTCATTTTGTTTAACTAACACTTACACATGGAAAGGCAGTATTAATGTGAAAAACTCATGGCCACTCTATTAATATATAATATTTTGATTTGTTGCCAGATTGCATGAAACTGAATAAACAATGTAGGCTATTTTGCATGCAACCTGAGGACTGCTACCTTCACTAACTGACTGAGGATATGCTACTTGTGCTGTTTCTGACTGCTACTGTTTGATTTTATGCTTTATTTGGTGATATAATGCTGTTTGTTAATTTTAGGTCTTTTTCTTTATTTTCTTCTCTCCAGTGCACTATTCTGTCATTTATTGTGTATAAACTTGCAGTTGCAAAGCAGAAATTTATTTTACCTAATTGGGGTCTTGAGGCCGCCTTAGGGTCTGCCACAGGGATTTAACTCTCAATTTTATATTCCTTCCAATTCATAGTCTTCAAAACTCTCTGAGTGTAATTTATCTTATGACTAAATTAAAATCAGTCAATATTACACATTTGTTAGAGATCTACTTTTTCCCCATTTCTAAACTTACCAGCTTGTAGCTAAGCAGTTCTTAAAGCCTATAATACCATCTGAATAAATAATCAATTAGGCAAAATGTGTCCTGAAATAGTTGTAGAAATCACCAGCTTATGTAGTGACTTGCATTTTATATATGTTATGTGATGGATACTGCATGCATATCAGAGGATGATGAAATATTTGCCTTTCCAACAGTAACCGTGGAAGATAATAAAGAATATCTGTTAATTTAAACACCATACATATATGAGTTGCACCTAATAATGATAAAAGAGCAGTCCAATTAGACCCTTGGAATATCAGTCTTAATAGATACACCACTTGATTATTTTTTTAAATATTTATTGGAAGGAAAAATGCAAAAGTTTCCTAACAGTTGTTACAGAGACTAGGGTAAATGAAATAGAGGATGATCACTGGTATTGAACAATTTTGAGCATTTGGTAGATTTCATGCAAATAAATTATGCACATTAGTAAAGGCAAATTAGGGTAACACTTGCAACTACTCAGACATAAACTGTGTGTAGTGGATAACCAGATGAATGTGAGTTCTCAGTGAAGCCAATGTCCAAGAAGGTTTTTCTTCCCAATTTTTACCTGTATTAACAGAGAAATTAAAATAGAGGCAAATTATACTATCTCTGAATTTTCACAATAGAGACTATTTGCAAGAGAACTGTATATGACTTTGACTGCAATATGTGTGACTGATAGAAAGCAGACTATGGGGAAGCTAAATCATGGGAAGGAGATTGCTTTGTGAATTCTCCTGCACTGTCTTCAAACTATAATAAAAAAATTCTTCTGGAGATTTTTAGAATAATTCTATATGACCTACAAAAGAAAGTAAGAATATTAAATCCATAAACTTTAAATAACATACAGGAATAACCAATACAGAGCGGTAAGACTTTTGAGAGTGCAAAGAGTTATGAGACCACATTCTCACCACATCAAGGAGGAAACCCACATATTAGAAAGAATTTAGAACAGAAACATCTAAATGAGTAGTGAGTGAAAAATGAAAAAGCTATGAAGAATTTCAGAACAGTTTAGTTTAACATTAAAAGGCTTAAATAGCAATTTCAGCTTCATGTTGAAGCACATATAAGGGAAATAAAAAAAAGCAAACAGTCTAATGGGTGTGAATAAATTAGTTTTTATGACATAAACTGATTTTTTTTATACTACTGAAAATGTTAAAATCATTTTGGATTTTTTTATAACTGTTACTTTTATTCTGTGGCTCTACTTGCCTGATTAAATGCACAAAATCCACTATCAGTCACAGCCAGAAAAAAAAATAAAAAATCCAACACCAAATGATCATGTTCCATAATCCAAATTTCTGCCACAGATGTAAACTGCAGAGAGTGAAAATACTGCTTACTTTACATGTAGTGCTATTTATAATGGAGCATTAATTTCCTGTTTTATTTGTCAAGTATTTGTTGAACAGACATTGAAGTAGGGAATTAATGAGATTAAAGGACATTAAAAACTGACTTTTAATAGAATCATACAATTAGGAAAGAATCTGGTTTTCACATTCTGAATGTCTGGTACTGGCTTATAATAATGTCTTGAATTATTGCATGCAATTTTAAATACTAGAAGTTGTCTTTAGCAAGTAAAAATCTAAAGGAAAATATATGAAAATATATGTAAAAAGAAAGAGCGTAATTTACCCATGATGAGTTTTTCTTTTTTTTTCTTCACTTTTAATTTTTTTTTCTTTCTGTTTGCTACTATAAGGTTTGATTATGTGTTACGAACTATTTCTTGCCCATATGGCATCTGTCCATCATGTAGTATGCTTCATTCTTTGTCTGTAAGAGCTGATTATTGCATTAAAGATAGTTCTTGATTTCACACTGATCCTACTTGAGAACTAGAGAAATTACTTCTTTTGATTATTCATCCCAGAACAAGAACTTTTAAATGAATCTTTCAGTCCCATATAATTGTTGTGGAGATCAATCATTATTTCATTCATTTATTAAAATTTGCAGTCATTGCGTATGTGTGCATAATACTTATTCCAAAGGCCCCATTAAGATATTGCCATGGTTTAACCCCAGACAGCAATTAAGTACCACACAGCAGCTCACATGGTTTCCCTAAAGTGGGATGGGGAAGGGAATTGGAAGGGTGAAAGTGAGAAAACTCGTGCATTAAGATAAAGACAGTTTCATAGGTAAAGCAAAAGCTGTGCATGGAAGCGAAGCAAAAATAAGAAATTAGTTCACTACTTCCCGTTGGCAGGCAGGTGTTCAGCCATCTCATCAGGAAAGCAGGGCTCCATTGCATGTAATGGTTCCTTCGGAAGACAAATGGAATCACTCTGAACATCCCTCCTTTTCATCTTCTTTCTCCAGCTTTTATTGCTGAGAATGACATTATGCGGTATGGAATATTTGTTTGGACAGTTGGGATCAGGTGTCCTGGCTGTGTCCCATCCATGTCTCATCCCAGCTTCTCCCCCAGCCTGCTCACTGGTGGGTAGTGTGAGAAGCAGAAAAGGCCTTGCCCCTGTGTCAGCGCTGTTCAGCAGTAAGTAAAACATCCCTTTGTTTTCAACTGTTTTCAGCACAAATCCAACACATAGCCCCATACTAGCTACTACGAAGAAAAATAACTCTATCCAAGCAAAAACCAGCACAGATACATGTGTAAGTGTTAAAGTGAACGTTATGGATGCTAGGTGTGGAGCCCAGTCAAGGGAAAGTGCTTTGTGAATTCTTATGCACTATTTTATTCAATCTATGATTCAGAAATGCTTTTGGAGGTTCCTATAATATATTTATATGGTCTGCAAAGGTAACTAAGAAAATCACCAAGAAAATTCACTAAGAAAATTTAGCTTTGGAAAAGCTAACTAGAGAATGACTAGAGTCACTCTCTACAACTACTTGAAAGGACACTGTAGAGAGGTTGGTGCTGTTGGCTTCTCACAGGGAATTAGTGACAGAACGAGAGGGAATGGCTTCAAGCTCCAACAGGGTAGGTTTAGACTGAACATTAGGAAAGAATTTTTCACAGAAGGAGTGGTCAGGCATTGGAATAGGCTGGCCAGGAAGGTGGTTGAGTCGCCATCCCTAGACGTGTTTAAGAGTTGTTTAGATGTGGTGTTGGGGGATATGGTGTAGGGGAGAACTTTGTAGATGTGGTTGTGTTGGTTGGACCAGTGTCCAGTGATGGTTGGACTCGATGATCCCAAGGGTCTTTTCCAACCTAAATGATTCTATGATTTTATGATTCTAGTTGATGAATGCTTGGTCCTTTTAATTCCTTAGTCTACCTGGACACTTGAAGTCCTTAAAAGGCAGAAAAATGTTTGTCTGGTGCTGAGTGCAATGGGAATTCAGTTAATGAAAAGCGATATCTACTATGAGGAGTCTCAGGTCTAAGCAAAGAAGAGGGAAAAGATGCACAGCCAGAGAAAAAAATGAGGTTTGCTCCTATGATCACAAGATCTGCAACAGCACTATCAGTACAGGATGCCCCCTTCCCAGTCTTTTGCCCTACTGATTACTGAAGGCACTTTACAGCCTACTTAGTACAGTATTTTGTGGGGAAGGGGTGCATTTAAGGGGCAAAGAAGTAATAGAAAAGAAGTTTTCATTTTAAAAGGTCAAGTTGTGCTAAAGGAAAATATTTTTTTGATGAACAAGTATAGACTTCATCATATTCTGCACACAGAACAAACAAAATGAGACATTCGAAGATTTCCTGTGGATGGTAATAATTACAACAGATTCAGCTGCATATTTTTTCTTAGGGCATAATAGTGTTTCAAATTAATAACATTTATATGCTAAAGAACTAATGGAAAAGAAGGAAAAATAAAAAATAATAATTTTAAACAAATAATTTTCTTCATAAGGAATGTTTTTCTTCCTTAGACTACTGAAGAGTATTGAGATGTATCATTTTAGCATAGTGTGCTTCATTATTTCTTGCATTTATTCATGCCCTATTTAATCATATCTATTCATTATAGATCTGTTCATACTTTTTCCTTTGTGATGAGTCATGGTAAGAGTGGCATCGGGTATTCTGTATTTTGTGCTGTGGAGCCATTGTAACACAAACTGGATCCTTGCATTATTATTTTATTACTTCACAGTATGAAATAAATGCCACAAAGAAACGGCTTACCCAGTGGGTAGCATTTCTAGAGAAATAATAAGTACTCAAGGAAGACAAGGATTTCTTTCCCAACAGAGTCATTGTAATCAAACTATTGGAACTACCACAGGTGGAGCTGTGTTTGCTGCCAACAGATCTTCACCAACTGAAGCAAGAATGTTGATCCTGTAATCCTTCTCCCAGGGTTTCAATCCAAAACGTGGTTTGGACACAGCACAGCTTTGAAATTTTGGCTTCGACTTCTGAGAAGACACAGATGAGAAAAAGCAGAGAGAAAGTATACAAGCTAGAGCCATGCCAAATACCAAAAGTAAAAATGCAGATAAAGATGAGACAGTTTAGATAGCAATAGCAAATATTTCAATGCTAGTAATAGTAGCTCAAGGATTCAAAATAAAATATACTGGAATAAAAACTGTTAAAATCCTAAGGGGATCAGGAGAAGAGCATCTCACCCACAAAATGGATGGTTTGAACCCCTTCTTTAACTGCCTGACTGAAAAGGATTGCAGTGTCTTGTCAGAGGACGATTAGATTAACAATTAACCTAGTCAACTGTTAGTCCTGCCTGTCTCATCTGTGCATCACGTAGTGAATAAGTGTTTTTTATATATATCCTGGTTATGGCATCTGTTTGGATACAGCTGATTGAAAAAGAAGTGACACAGAGAGGGAGGGTAACTGAAAGATAAAACCTGTGCTTTTGTTAGTGTGATTCTTAACATGGTGGCTGATAAAGCTGTAGATATTTTCTTCTATTTTAGAATGTTTCTTGGTTTCTGTATTACCAATCATGCTCTTAAACAAGCATACACCTCTAAGTATTGTGATGTAATCTTACCACAAACCTGTGGTTAACTGTTGGCTTATCCAGTTTACCATTAGAATGCGATTTTTTGGTATATTTCGATGTATCAAAAATAATACAAATTTTATTCTGTCAGATTAGCACTTGCATTAATGCTGGTGCGATTCTGTAGCCTTCAAGGGAAAGTCTCATGAACTTTGATACACAAAAATAGGTGGTGTCCTATAAATTGAAACTTGAAATTACCAGTTTGTAAAAGGTATGCATTCCAATAATGTGTTGCAAGGATATTATTTAACTTGCATACATATTTCACTCTGTACAGCTATATTAGTACTGCTTCTTTATGAAGCATTGCATGCTATATTGCTGTTTTGCAATTTGTGTAAACTATAATCTTCTTTCCGTCTTATTTCACTGATATTTTAATGAGTGCATAATAACTTTGGTATAAATGGAAAAAGAAAGTTGCAATAGATGAGGAGGGAAGCCAACCTGATATAGTTTTACTGCAGGTCACTTATAGCAGCAATCAGAATGTTGCTTGTTAGGGGGTAAACCCCATTATTTTCCTAAGTAGTCATAGACAATAGAAAACTGGTTTTGATGCACTGATTTAGTTTTTCTCCTTGCAAACAATAAAAGTTGCTAAAATTCTCTAAAGGCAACAAATCATGGCAGCATAAGCTTACGTTCTCATTAAAGAAGTAAAAGCAATACAAGTCCCTCAGTTGGGAGAGCACATTGTAAACCAAATTGAACTACACTCGATTTGGTACCACCTGAAGCTGATGTGAGACTGCAGTGGAGCTGCCTGGGCAACTGGGCATATATTCATGAATATATATTTTTAATACTTTCTGCGTTGCATTTTTATTTAATATCATTGATTTTGGTCACATCATAATAGTACATTAAGGAGAAGTTCTGGAGATTTCAGTTCTGTAACTAAGATTTCATTTACCTAAAACATACTTATGAAAAATAACTGAATTTAGGAAAGAAAAAAACAAAACAAAACACAGGCATTTGATCAAAAAACAGAAATAGTATATGATATTCTGTGCCACCAGCCATAGAACTGAAAAGACTAATTCTGGATATCTCTTAAACCATAAATATCTTACAAAAAATCAACACTTATAGACAGACAATTATTCAGTGATTAACACGTGTCTTTCAGATTCATTAAGTCGTGTTAGGATGCCATTGCAGCAAATCAGTGCTGCATTTATTAGGTAATAAATATTGTGAACAATGATCAAAGCTGTTCTAATGTCTGTCTTAATATTTCACACTCTGTCTTGTATTTTCAGGTCCAGACCGATAGTAACATTTACTCCCTTAGGAATTTGTTTAAACTTACACAAACGGATAAAACATATAAATGCTATAGTTTCTAAGGAATATATAGTCTTGTGTACTAAATGAGTATTAAGTTAAAATTTCACCCTTAACAAGTGTGAATTTATTCTTTCTAGAAAAAAATCTATTATAGACACTAATCTCCCCAGCTTGTACTAATACTCCAGTGCTTATAAAGAACACTCTTACACTCTTGTATAATTTATTTCATTTTACTTTATTTACTTTTCTGCCATGTCTCTATTTCTACTGGTTTTGTGAATATGTAATAAAGAACTTAAATCTGTTTTCTGACACTTCCTGCTCCACCTCTTCAAGTTTATCCTCGGTATATCTACACTATGCAAAAGCATTAGATTTCTTTATTTATACTTGCTAAATACCAATGGGATACTTGGAGTCTAAGAGGCTAAAGATATTTCCCCAGCCCATTATATTGAGACTAATTTTCATTTCTTCCTGTCTGAAAAGCACAAAAATAAAGCAGCCACTGAGTTCATAGGAAAGCAAGCAACCTCCTGCACAGTGTACAGCTATGCGTGCTAGCATGGCTAGCAAACTTTGGAGAGTAAAAGAACTTAGAGACTAGATGATTAATCTTTCAACTGCTGAATGGTGTGCCATATATGATGCGTCAATGAAATGTGCTTCTCTAGTACAGCCTGACATACCTGGTGTACTCTGACATTTCCTTCAAATGCACGGACATTCGTTTGAAAACTATTGCCGGAGGTAGAACTATAGCTTTCAGGTTTAGATTGGTGATGGGTGGGACTCAGAAGGTTTGGAATTTGGGTTTGATTGAGATGAGCATCTAAATGTTCACAGGCTTAGCTGAAGTTTATTAGGACTATATGAGCCCCCCAAGTCTGTAAAATTGAGGCAGAAATCTGAAAAGAGGTTTTCTTGTCAGATTTTCTAGTAGTCTCAGTCTTAGAAGAAAATGTCACAAGAACAGCTTTTCACAATATTTTGGCACCTCTGCTTCTAGCCGCAGACGTAACATGGCATTGAAAGAGCACAAAGAAGCATAACCACTGACTGAATTAAAACAGAAAAGTCTTTTAGTTTAAGAAGTGCGACAATCTTTGCCAATCTCTGGGGATAATTTTTCCCTTTCTTGAACTCATTATCCACTCTTTAGCCAGGCTCTGGAGAAAAAAGACACACATATTAACATATTTCATAAGGAATAGGTAGTCATTGTTTTAGTCTGAGTGAGTAAATTCATCTTTTAATGTGGTGAACAGCTACAGCTTTATCCTGCAGCTATTTCTTTAAAAACATGTGACAGTGTGAGTTAGTGGGACAGTCATGTTTTCCTCAAACAGCCACGCCGCCATAAACATTTATGCTAAAATGTCAAGAAGACATTTCATTTTCAGTATTTTTTTAATGTTCCACTTCAATTGCTAAGTCAAAAACAGGAAACAATGAATATTTCACTCAGCTCTTCTTCACTGAGATCTAGTTACTTTTCAATCAAGTAAAAATAAATAAAACCAAAAACAATGGTTTAAATTTCAGAAGACTGTTATACTATGCTTAACTTTGACTAAGTTTTAGGGATGTGGATTATGTATTTACCACCACATAGCACTCAAAGAGGAAAGGCTTAATTTTGAGCCCCACAACTCACAGACATTCCCAGCAAATGCCTTCCTGTGGTCTGTATGGTAACTTCATGTACCTGGACCATCTCATTTCTGCTCTGCATCATCTCTTGTATGGACTAAAACATATCTCTGTAGTAATTGTTATGAATATGATAGTATAAATTAATATGATAGGAGTTATAGAAAATAATAAATTTCATTGAAATATGTATTTTGTTCACTGACGACACAGAGCTAAATTATATGACAGATTAGATTTGAAGAACAGAATTTCAGCTATATCCTCCATTTCCTTGGTGCCTTTAGGAAGAACACTCCCTGAATCATGCAGATAGTTGAAAGCAGTGGGGAAAAAACCTAAAGAGAAAAGAAAATCTGATCTGCAATATTCCAATATGAAAAATGAGCATTTCATTTAGAAAGTATTTTTAATCCTATTTAACATGTAACGAGTGACTTCATTCTTTGCAATTTTGCATATAACAGTATTGAACACAGTGCCATGTGAATCACAAACAGATAAATACACCCCAAATCTTACATTAGGTTACTTACTTTGTATTTAATTTTATGAAACATATAGTACTGATGACAGCCAAATATAAAAATTTTTGTTGAAGACTCTGATGTGCAGTTTATCTAAAACATTGTGTGCTAAATTCACAAACACTGTTTGATAGCATATTCAAGTTTTTACCTCCATCTCTAGGAAAGAATATATGCAGCATCCTGTAACGTGCAGGTTAGAAGAAAAATAGTTCATATAGACATTTGAAAGACAGATAGGTTCTTTTAGTAACTAAGGAGCCAGTTGCCTGTGAAAAAATCCTAATATGTTACAACAAAGAAATAAACTGAAAAGGATTTGCCTTGCTTAGGTAAGTTAAGCAACCCAATATTTCCAAACAAGTAAAGAGGAAACACACAAAACACTGTCAAAAGAACTGATTTATTTTGACATAACTCGGGGGTTTAAGTCCTTTTCCTTTATTGTAATATACTGTTCATCATGTCAGAGGGTTGGAACTAGATGATCTTTAAGGTCGCTGTCAACTTAAACCATTCTATGATTCTATCATTCTAAAAGATATATATATAGTGTTGAAAAATCTGGGTTTAAAGACCTTTCTGTTTGACTAAGAGGCGATCTTGCCATGCTTGCCTTAGATGCTGGATCCAAAGTACTGGGTTTTGAAAAAAACGCTATCTGCTTTACATATATATATACATGCATATCATACTTAATGTAATTATACATTACCTTCTTCTAGTACTGAAGCAGACAAAAAGCTATGTACATTGTCTGAATATTTTACTAAATGAAGATAACCTTTCTTTGGTCAGACTTAGATGTGGAGCAATGAGTAGTAAAAAGAAAGAAAGAAAGCTACTGGCTGACTCTATATGAGAGAAGAAATTTAGACAGTCAGAAAATCTGTATACTCCTTCAGAAAATCCTTTATTACATTTTATGGTAAGGAAAATAAAAATCCCTGAATGTTTACTTTTTAAATTTTTTTACTTTTTTTGCCTTCATTATGACTATGACTTCAGAAATTAGAAATATACATGAAATGAAACTGCGATGAGTATTGCAAAAATGAAAGATACAGTAAGGCTGCAGGCTAATGCTATTTGCAAAGCAGACTGACTCACTACTTATGGTAATGGTTTGGATGAAGACATTTTTCTCACCAAACGATAATTACGAAAAGGATGGAAATTTAATAAAAAATCAAGAGAAGAAAGAACACGTGGCAACACTTTTATGAGTTAAAACAGGAACAGTCATTAAGTGCAATCTCGGGCAATCCTAGTTGGTCCCTACAAAATTTTTACAAATCGTTCAGAAGTATTTTCAGTGAGAAAAATTTTTAATAAACTTAATGTACCATTTAAAAAGTGGTTCTTGTTTTAAGAGGAAAAGCAAGCTGGCCAATAGATTCTGAAGTATTTTAAAAATTAAATAAAACACAATCGAGAGGGAAAAAAAGGAATAAACCACAGCTTGCGCAAGAACATTCAGACACCCTGCACTTATTTTAGCAAGACTTACAGTTTTTAGAACAATTTCTCAAGACAGAATGTATAACATCAGCCAAAAAGTTAGTTCTCAAATAAAAAAGAGAAAAAAAAATAAGAAGACTATGTCCAATAAAGTCATTAGATAATTAAAATCCCAGTGAAGCTAGTTCCTAACTGTTCCCTTCTTAAACATGCTAATACAACTGAAGAATCCATCTACTTTGATATCTGAGCTAAACCAAAGAACAATGATAGTAGCTTTCATACATACATCTGAATTTTTGCAGGAAGATCAGATAGTACCAAGCAAATAAGGTGTTAGAAATGCAAAACCATAGAAAACATAGAACTGTTGAGGCATTTGGAGACAAAACCTGTTATTTCTTTGCTCATGATTATCTTAATAAGATTATATAGCAGAAAAGAAAATGTAACTGAAGAATACTGCAACTTTTCCCTATGTCTAAACTGTTTTATTCTAAATAGTCTAATTTCAAACTATAGGCTGTCTCATTTCAAACCTTTTGTAACTCCAAAATATATTGGAAGAAAGAGTTTGGATTCATGCTACCAGTTACTGTGAATTCAAGTTTACTGTGAATTCAATTTTGAATTTCTTTGGTCAATCTAGTTTTCTCCAGTATCTGGAAGTTATCAAGTGCAATTCTGTGTTCAAGGCAGTGCTCATTTAGACCAGGTTGCTCAGTTTGTTTTTCAGTTTGAATATCTCCAAAGGAGATTTCACTGCCTCTGAGCAAACGGTATCTTTTGACTTCATTCATGGTGTTTTTTCCCCTTAATATCTAATTAGCATTTCCCTTTGTCCAACTTTCCCCCTTTCTTTGTGCATCTCTGAGAAGATTCTGACTGCCTTCCTTGAGGAGGTAGATGAATACAGTAATGTACTACGGTGTTTCCCACAGATTCCATGTGGCTTTCATTAGACAAACAAAATGACCTCAATCTATCCTAGAAATGCAAAGCTGTTATGAATCAAGACTATGTGAGATGTATGTGTCATCATTTATGTGATTGTACATGCACATGTACTGCATATACTGATGTTAGAAAAGAAACGTGTGGTAGCAATGCTATAATTCAACACTCAAGACAAGCTGTGAAATATATGAGAATTTACAAGCAGAAAGTGGAAAGAGAACTGTAGTGCACATTCCTCATCAGTCCTAGAACAAAATAGGAATGGCTCCTCTGACTAAAATTGGCAAAGCCGCCTCACTATGTACTCATCAGGCTCATGACAGCTTGGTGGTTTGTCAGACATGATCACTGCAAAGAAGCATTTCCATGGATGTGGCATATGAAATGAGGTATAAGTTGCACACAGTAGATTTCAGGTTATTTATGTTGAGTTGGTCAAACTTACAAAGTCAAAGTTCAGTTATTTTATGTCACCTTCTATCACTCCAGGCAAATGGAAAAACTGATGCAGCAGGTAAAGTTACTAAGATTCAATAAAAAAAAGAGGCCAAAAGAACAGACAATATTATATCACAAATAAATTAATCTTACAGATTATGTCAGTAGGAGTATATTACAGCTCCTGATGTCAAGACACAGAGATGCACTGCTACTGGTTGCCTTAGCATTATTAGACATCAGGCTTAGAAGGAGAAAGAGGCAAGTCAACAGAGGCCAAAGACTTGGCAAAGGTCCAGCAGTAAAAGACTGATTGGGTATTCACACTCCCAGATTGCTTCTTTATCACTATCTTTTTAGGAGCAAGCAACTTGTGTGTGGCTGACAGGTCCTCCAGGCTTCTGCTCATGCATAGAGTTCTATTATTTGTAGCAGTTGGTTTGAAATTCACTGTCAGTAAACAGGCAATGCAGACCTGCAGTTCTAAAATCATAACAAATGACTTCTAATCAAACCCTTTCTTTCCACCTTTGCATTATTCCATTAAGCAGTGCACAAACACTCTATGAGTACCTACACTAGAAAAATAAAACTGGATAATACTAGTAATATCTATAATGACTAAGTTTGTACAGTAAGACTTGACACACTGCACTATTCAAGTGCATTATTTAAGGATTCTAAAGATGCAATTCAGCATCAGAGGTTAATATTTTTATCTTGTCTACAATCTTTATTGTTTTGTTAAAGAAATATAATTAGCAGAGCCTTTGGAACACAAAGTGTTTGCTGAGTGTTCAAAAAAAAAAATCATTTGGGTTAGAGTAAGACCAGAAGAAAATGAGCTCCACGGTCATGGTAAGCTATGAGAATTATAGAAGAAAAGTATTTCATTGCAGTTATCAACATGTGAGAACAAAGATTTGACTATCAGCAACGTAGTTACTGTTGTTTTGTGGTGTTTTTTTTTTTTTTAATTTAAAGCAGATAGATCAGCCTTTCAGTTACAGACAAGGATTTTTTTTTTTTCATCACTCAGATAAAGCACCCAAAGATGGCTTCTTCCCTCATCAGAACTAACTATACTATCACTATGGACAAAGTCATTGCATGTACAATACACACCTACACACACTCCTCAGAGGAGGCTGTGGCTTGCTATAAATTCGGAAGCTAACCAGTGCAGAGACAGAGACAAGTGATCAGTTCATATCTTCCGTTTCACATCAAATCACCCATTAAGGGCTGCAGGTGGAGGTTACTCAAAGTTACGGCATTTGTGTATGTCCATTCATCTATGCTTTGTCAACTGCAGGTAAGAAAAATATGATCTTGACGTAACATTTTATAACACGGCAATGTTACTTAATGCCTACAAAAGGCTGAAGCAGTGGTCAGGAAAACGGAATAGTTCTGAAAAATTAATGGTTCGACAGAAAAATTTGTTTTAGCTTTCAGTAAGGCTGTATAGAACGCATTCATCAAAATAGCTTAGAAACATAATTTTTGACTCATCCCTAAGCTTATGTTTGTGAACACATCTAATTTTACCCTCATGTTACCAACAAACTTGATTCTTTTTTTCCCACATGGATTCTAGCCAGTTTAAGTTATGTCTCTACCACCTTAAAACCACGTTATTGGAATTTTGTAGACTGCACCTGAATGTGAAGAATGAATCAGGACTCAGAATGCAGTGTTCTATATAAAAGTTTTCTTTCTGGTAAGGACAGGAGAAAAAAAAAACCAAACCAATCAACCAAAAAAAAAAAACGAAAAAACAAAACCAAACACAAAATCAAAGCAAAAACTCAAAACAAAACCACCACCAACAAAAATACTTGAAAATAGTAGAAAATGTATATTATTTCTTAGAGCATATACTTATTTTGCCCTTAATTGGCAATAGATTTCCAAACAATGTATTTTCTACGTAAGCACATGGATGTAAAATAAAATTCTCATGCTCACACAGAAAAGAATATAATTTGAGTTATCTAATCAGTCTATTGTTGCCTACTTTATGTAGCTAAGGTAACCAAATACCCTAGCATAGTGCAGCACATTTAGTTGTCATGAATTAAATGCATCCTATATAGTTCATCTTCATAAGTTTTTTTTATATGGATAGCTCTATAGCTTAATCCAATGTTTTATGTTTATCATAAAGAATAAAACAACGGTTCTCAGAACCCTGAAGATTTTAGATTATTTGTGCATTCTTTCCTTCCTTGGTATGCTTTCTGAAATATATTGTCTATGATTTGTATCAAAACCTTGGGTCTTTTATTGATTTTATTCAAGGATTACAGTTCATCCAACTTCAAAGTTGTTATCTTGGGTCTCTAAAATTTCTGAAATATCTTGCCAAGTTTCATAAAAAAAGCAGAGCATAATCCCAGATCAGACACAGTCTCATGTGTACTGCTCTACAAGGAAATTGGATGCTTGCAGAATGCTGGTAATTTAACCAAGTCTCAGAATAAACATTTCTAAAAGTAATAATGACTTATAACAAAACAGTTCATTAAATAAAAAAAGCAATTTTTGTTGTTGCTGTGTTCAATTTTTATCTTTCCCTGCCTTCCTCTTTTCTGCGGAAATAAAAGCAACTTCTAAGTTTGGACGTTTTATTTTCATGTTTAAACAGATGGCTAATAAAAGCTTATGCAACTCAAACATCTCACCTAACCATTAATCTTCATTTCAGAGCAAGTGCTGCACATTAGTTGACACAATTCTATAGGGACTTTGTGAAAGAAAATCCCAAACACATCCTCCCCTTTAACTTATTAAGTTTAGCTTTACTTTATCCTATTGCAGCTTTACTTCTTAAAACAAAGTAGAAAAGGAAGGACTAGGAAGGAGTGGCAGCAGGTGGGCAGCGGAGGAAGAATAGTGGGAGCTGAAGCAAAAAATCCCATTGTGTTAACATTGACTTTTAATTTTTTGCGACATATCCAAAATACATTTTTTTCTTTCTTTTCATCACAGTGAAGTTCCTGGTAGGAAGGAATAAAATCTACAAATTCTGATAAAGTTTTGAAACTTTGGTAGTGATCATGAGAAGAAAAAAAAGCCTTTTGAGACCCATTTCCACACCATAAATATATGTTTTGAAGTTAAAAGGCTTCAGTATGGCATTTGGATTAGATAGTAATAAATTAATCTTACTAGTACTGGGGGTCAGATTGAAAAGGAAGTTATTGTAAAAAAAACCTCTAAAATCTGGGGAAATAAATAACTTTGCTTGCTTGAAAAAAGGGCATGCTTCACATACCTTTGTTTTTTATTTTCTGTACTGAAAAAAACCCAGTACTTGGGGAATTACAGACAGTATATCCTGATTTTTGGTTTTCATTTTTAGATCTCCAATGGGACTTTCTTGCTAGGTAGGATTTGGCAGATCATTTTGGTTAAATTCTTGATTCATTGTTACTTTACTGTAATGTTAACATTTTTTCCCGATTAATTAGTTTATTTCACTACAACAAATGCAATAAGCACTTCAGAATTCATGTTTGTGCAGCTAAAGGGCAAAGCTCATTAACTAAAAGATCACTAATAATGGCCTTTTTCCTCCACTTCTTGTTATGTAGGATATCTTCAAATCTTGGTATGCTTCACAGAAACCCAAAACCTATTTAGCATCACAGATTAGAAATTCACAGAAGATTGACAGACCTTGAACCAACCCTGCAGGTATACAGCTGTAAGAAGAAAGCAGCGAGACAAGGGCTACAGAAAAGACTTTCTGTATTTGGATAATCCAGAAATTTGAAGTCTGGCTTTGAGATTATTAAATGTTAATGCAAGAGAAGTGGGTCTTCCAGCAGCTCAGCATTTGAGTTCATGGCTGAAACAGGTTTTTGGCTTTCATCAAAAAGTAAATGTGACACTGAGACTACAAAGTTACACATGATTCAATTCCTGGTCCTGTTTGTACTGTTCTGAAGGAATAATAGGTTCACATCTTTTGTTGCAGATTTCCCAGAAGTCCCTCTTCAGCTGCTTTGCCACAGTCTGCAGCATAGAAGAATGTATTCTAGCTGTCCCTTGATAATGTCATCCATAGGGATAATATTGAAGAAATCAAAGGGCTCTACTGACTTTGATCTGACCCAGGCTTAGAAAATGAATGCACAACTCAAAAAATATGTATTGCCAGGTTTTTATTTCTTCTTCTTGTCTGGGATAGTTTCCGCAGATATTATTTTGCTTTAGAGAGTGAAAGAGGGTATTGATATAGGTGGAATACTCAGTTTGATAGCAGATCTTCCAAAACTGGAAGAAGGCAGTCCAGTCTTAGGAGCATCTGCATATTTCTATTAAAATCTGCTTATTTCTTATCAAAAAATCAGCAATGAAAGTTAACCAAGCCTATTCTTTCTTGAAGAGTGCTGTCTAAATATCAATTAAGCATAAGGTTAATTTAGGTTGTTTGCTGGGATTTTTTTTTTTTGCGTGTTTCTTTTCTTCTTATTATTTTTTAAGACATATATGTTATTGTAGCTTCATTTCAGCTTGCTGGCAAATATAACAGTAAAGAAAATAAAGTCATAGATATATTTATTGGAAGGTAGCTTTTTGAAACTTGAAATATATCAGCTTGATGATTACCAGAAAGCATTTTTGGTACCATCATATGAGTAGAAATACTGTCTTGTGCTGCTGCGTAGGTTGGAAAATCTGAAGTGTTAACATACTATAGTTTCAAAAAATAGAAATTTGTTACCAAAGCAAAATATTAGTCCTATAGAGTCCTTAATATAAAATTCACTGTATAAATTTCTCCATTAAACAGTATGTGTAAGTTGATGGAAATGTGATGCTAAGAAAGTACAGTTTGTTTCCCATTAGATGCTATTCAGAAGGCACTATGGTTTTAATATGCTCCTCTGATCCCCATTTCTAGATTTATGCTCCCATCCATGACTTTAATTTGGAATGATTTGTATCCCACAGTCTGCAGATTTAAATGCATTACATTTGCAAAATTGTTGTATTATGACAAACCAGCTATCATAGATGGGTAAATTAATTCCCTCTGTTTTGTTGATGTTGTTTTAATATCTGGTGTAGAACTTAATTCTGACATAATACATGACTGCTTGTCTAAAAATCTACTTCTATTAATATCATTGCATTGTTTTACATTATAAAAATGTGATTTAAGGAGAACACATTTGGCTTTCATCACATTTTCCACTTCCTTTTGAAATTAAACTTAAAAAAATCAATAAGTAAATAGCCTGAGTAAAGATGAATCTTATGCATTTTGTTAACCTAATTATTTTTGTTTAATTATGCAAGTTTCTTGCATACTCATTCTTATGCTTGTAATCTTTCAAGTTATCAAGGGACCTGAACTAGCATTTACTGAAGAAAGATGGATGTCTGCCATTGCTGTAAAACTATGGATGCATTTTACAGATCAACGATTGTATGGATAAGAATAAGTAGATCCTCTATGTTTGCAAGACTGATTAGTAAAAAATGAATTAATATGCTTCTCTGAATGCTTGTTCTTTAGCAGAATCTAATTAGTTAACTTGGTCAGTTAAATAAGTGATGGCTAATTATATTAGTTTGTTTATGGATATTCATGAGAAACTAAAAAAAAGACAGAGTGACCAACTTTGTGCTGGGTGTTTTGTCCTAGGAGAATTCAACAGCCCAGAGTGAAGACAAAAAACTCTCCTTGACTATTGGTGTCAAGGACATGACTGATTTTTTGTTTGCTTTGTGGTTGTTTTTTTTTTTTAATCTATACTTTCGATCTTTACTAAAATTGCTTACTAACAACAACAATGAAATTAAAATGTGCATTTTCTATGTGGGTGTACATACTTATATTAAAAAACACTGAGGAAAAAGTTTATTGGAATATTTCTCTTTGCAGTAAATGTAAATCCTTCATTTTCTTATAATTACTGTGTCCTATTCAAAGCCTGTAAAAAAGTTTGATGTACAAGCAGGAACTAATTTTTATACAGTCAGTGGTATCACAACGGCATTTGTTAATTTACAAAACCGTAAAGCCACGAGCTGTGACAAAGATGTAGATATTTGGTGTTTACTGAGAAATGAAGAATCAGCACTTTTCAGGGAAATGCAAATATCACCCAACAGATGACACACAGTTTTATGCATTTGCATTATACGAATTTCATGGAATTTCATCTTCAAGTAGGATGTTCTTGATAATCAGGATTAGATGTGTGCATTTATACATATACATGTCCCAGAAAAAAGATTTTCTGTAGCAGGATATTGTTTTGTTCTTTCTTTGACTCTAGCAGAAGAAGCTTCCGATTCCAGTTAACAAAGCAGTATGAAAAAAATGTTAGGTATGGACCTTTTGAACAGTATCTGGAGATACAGTCAATGCTAGTAAATAAATGCAACCCCTTCGCAAATATTATAACCAGAAAACAAAACTATTTTTTTCCCCAATCAATAGTAATAAATACTTCAGTA
The DNA here is from genome assembly GCF_001431845.1 of Calidris pugnax. Lineage (NCBI taxonomy): Eukaryota > Metazoa > Chordata > Aves > Charadriiformes > Scolopacidae > Calidris > Calidris pugnax. Next base: position 10,320,137 of record NW_015094510.1, on the reverse strand, counting down.
GTTATTAGCATTGTCCATCTTCTTCCAGAACTATAGGTAGTTAGTTTGGGGGAATTTTTTTGGCCCAGCATAGTCTTTTCCATAACAAACTACATCTTTCATCCATTCTTAGTTGCAGCTAAAGTGCAATTCAGCCTTAGTAGAGTAAAAAATCTAAGGAATACCATATTATTTCAGAAGTGTGTGTCTAGTAGAGTTGGTTTCTATTTTTGAAATTCTGTCTTTGTACCTTTGCTGATAGATACTTACTTGGGACACTATTAATGTTAAATATAAATATTTACTTACTGATTGATTGATGGAAAACTTTTAGAGAAATGTTCCTTTTATGAGAATTTTCTCAGATTGAAGAATCAAAGAAGAATCAAAAAGAATCAAAAAAGACAAGGCTAGGAAGGGGATAGGAAACTCACCTACCCATTGATTTTAGGTGTCTTTCTTTCCCGCTCACTTGTCTTGAATATATTTTTAATCATTACTCTAACTGGTATTGCTTCAAAAGAAAATATGTTGGCCTGAGTCATACTGTATAGTTTCCTAATTCTGGTTCCCCTAGAGGATGAGCACAGTTGTCACAAAAGACACATGAAGTTGATTATAGAACACAGTCAATAAATCTGCTAACAACTGGAGATTAACTGGTTTATGCTGATATTCCAATATCTACTTGTCTAGAAATTTGCATGTGAAAAGTAATATTTTTCCAAACTTATATAGTTTATATATTTATATTTCTACATAATATGAGCACTGATATAAAAATACATATACACCTGTATGCATGTATGTCTAAAGTACCATGTACTACCCAGTTCTAAATTGGACCACCTCTTCCAAACGATCATTTCCCTTCTTGCATTATACTAATACTGGTGTGAGCAACAGATGTAGGTTGACAGGGCACCATTGTTTAGGTAGTGGTGTTTCATGAAAATTCCCAGAAAAGGTCTTGATTTTTATGATATACTTTCCAAACAGGGAAAATAGGTCTGTAATGCACTTCCATAACATTCCCATGCCATGGATCATATGCCACACCATAGGCAAAAAATAATATAATTGAGGGACTATGATGAGAACAAAGTTTGTGATGAAGAATTCCTGGAGTTAGGATGTCTCATGACCCACATTCTGCGTGGAGTGGGCTTTGCTAATGGTTTGATTTTATTGCTGTCTTTCATTTGTTTTCTTTTTATGACTCCTTATAGTATTATCAGTAAACTAGAGTCTGAGCAGCATGGAAGGTGTGTGTGTAGCTGTAAATGGATACGTATGATGAATAGAATTATGATCATAGCATCAGGGCGCAAAGTACACCCACATGCTCTACAATCTCTTTCCTACTCTTTCAGGAATTTTGTCTAATCTTCACTTACATATGCTACAAACTTTGAAAACATTTCTGAATCCTACTCAAAATTAATTAAATGGACTTATAAAACATTCAGCATTAATCAGAGTAAAAGTTAAGGATGTATTTTAAACCTTTCTTCTGGTCATAGAATGATAGAATAGTTTGGGTTGGAAGGGACCTTAAAGATCATCAAGTTCCAACTCCCCTGCCATGGACAGGGACACCTTCCACTAGACCAGGTTACTCAAAGCCCCATCCAGCATGGTCTGATTCTGCTGCAAAGCATTGAAATTGCTTCAGAACATATTTCGCACAAGCCTGAGAACTGCATTTTCAAAATCACTGGCCTTTATGTTAGTTAATGTTTTTAGTTTGCTTGTGGACAAACACTCTCAGCATAAACACCATCACAATTGGCAATCTTGATGACTGTCTCAGCAGGACAGCCAGAGAGTTAATGGACATGAAAGCTGAAACAGTTCAAGATGCACAGCTCTATCCTGTTCGTAGACCACTTCTGTTTTTTCTAAGTGCTACAGATGGAATCTTTTATTAGAGTTAGAGGGAAGACCTTGTTCCTTGGTTTCCTTTTACAGGCAAAATAAGCGATTGTATGGACAGAAAATGAGTTTTCTGACAACAGTTTTTCTGTAGTAAGTGATATATTACTAATGTAATTGCTAAACCCTACAGTCTTTTGAAAAGATAGCCTATGGCATACAATATGATAGATTTGGATAATAAGATGCTGTGTTAACTCCTTATATATACAAAAAATCTCACATAGTCAGAAACCAAAAAGTATAAAATACAGCATAATCAATTGAAAAAGACATTTTTGAAAGAAGTAATTCCATGTAGTTTTCCATGTCACAGTGGGTCAGAACATAAGCCTTCTCAGTGAAACCCAGAAGCTTTAGGCAGAAAAGCTTGATGTGTGTGGGGGGCAGCTGAAGGCAAAACATATAGTGCCTGAGGCAATCAGCAGTATCTCTGAATCCTCTTGAATATTTCTGAAAATACAGTAATTCAAAAGTGTGTTATGAAAACTTATATGAACTTCACTCTAGTTAGAAGAGTAAAAGGTGGTGGTACTTTATTTCTGCATGATATTCAGAATTGTATTTGTCACCCAGTGGCCACAAGAATTCTTCAAAACAATCTTATGCCTCAGATGAAATATCTGGGAAAAATATTTATCATCTGTGTTACTTCTACATCAGACAAGAGGTCAGAGTACATTACTGAAATAGAAGGCCCTTAGCATTGCATTTCTTCTTCACAGAGTGCTCCCCAAACATGTTAACAAGCCTATAAGTGGACGCAAGGTTCTGTCTGTGTGTAACAAAAGACTGGTCACTGAAATTTCTTTTAGAAATCAACAGCTTCCTTCCTTCCTTCCTTCTTTCCCTCCTTCCTGTCCAGTCGCTGCTGCCCCCAGCAGCTTCATCCCAGGACCCTCAACCCAACCTCGTGACCTGTTGCCCAGGGTCTCTGCCCAGGCTGAGGGGTGTGGCTGCTGCTCTCCTGTTTGCAGATTCAGCCAGTAGAGAACCTACCAAGTAGCGTGACCAAAGATGTTTGTTTCTGGCTGTTGTCATTGTTAACACTAATTGGTCAGGTTTGGTATCTCTTGGTTTGTTTCCTTAATTTTCTTTATCCTCCCAAATGAGAAAATTAGCATTCTCACACTCCAGGTATACATACCAATTAGTACAAGTGACCAGGTTTGTTCTTCTCAGGACCTCACTTATCATGGGTTGGTCACGTTCATCTCTGTGTGTTCTTGTTTATGGCTCCTTTGGAGCCATAAACTCTCCATCCACATACTCTTACACTGTCCGCTTCAGAAAGAAGGTCCTATAAGTCACTAACAGGAAATTCCAGTCTCCAAAAATTGATGGAAGTGTCACTGAAAGTATATTCCAAGGCACTGGCCAAATGAACAAAGGAAAAAAAAAAACACCACCACCAACAACAAAAAAACCCAACCCAACCAACCAAAACAAAACAACAACAACAACAATGAAACCTCCAGAAACCTTCTTGGTGTAAACAAGAGAAGGGAAAAAGTAAAGATAAAAGTTAATTTCCCACATACTGGTTATTGTAAAGCAATTATATTAGAAAGAAACTACAGCTATTTTAGTTACTTTAAGGTGATAGTAATGAAATTCCCATGAAGATAAATTTATAGCCTTTTTTTTTTTTTTTTTTCTCAGCAGTTACCCTAAACATTGAAATTAAACAATCTGCCCAAGCTGGAAAGAAAACAGAAACATAAACATATTGTGTTTGCCTAGGGCTTTCAGGTAGCTGATAGGTATCATGAAAAAGAACTGTCTTCTATGCTGGATTCTATGCTCTGTCCACTATATCAGCTCTTAATTGGTGTTACCTCCATTTTTATGGAACAAGCAAACACTCTGCTTTTCTCTGTTAGAAGCTTGCTATCTTGCTTTTCCATATGTGATGTCTGAAATATAGTTCACTCTGATTCAGCAGTGATAAAATGAGAATATACCTGTAAGACCTGATATTCCATGTATGAGATGCTTTTGAATTGAGAGAAAATTGTCAGAAGGAAAAAACAAATTTGAATATAAATTATGTGATTGCTTTCTTAGCCTTTTACTCATTTTAAGATAAATTGTAAAGGGATAGCAGAAGTGAAAGGGTGGCGTGGCAAGGCAAGGCAAGGCAAGGCTAGGCAAAATAGAAAAAAGAGGAAAAACAATAAGGAAAAAAAGAGAGAAGAGAGGAGAGAGAAGTAAGAAAAGACAACAGAATTGCAAACAGTGTCTTGCTGTAACTAGCTGTATTTTTAGGATTGAATCCCACTGGCTTCCAAAGACATCCCATCAAGGGCAAACAGTAGAAGGAAAGAACTCAGGGTAAGAAGTGTAAGGGTTAATTATGGAAAAACTAGAATCCACTGAAACCATTCAGTTTCCTGAAGCAGAAAAGAGAATCCAGTGTATCTGCAAATAAGAGAGATACCAAGATGGTAAATGGTAATTAAAGAGTTTTCAGGAATATGCGAGATGTAACAGGGGTACAGGAAATAGTTTCTTATAAGTATCTGCTATATGATTTCTTTAATAGAATTCACAATCAAAATAAGAGTATCTAAAACCAGTACGTATAACCCCCTCACTTTGTGGCTTTTTGTAATTTTGGGATCTGTAATAACTTTTTGAAAACTGTGCAAGTATAAAAAAACCCCTTCATATGCCTGAGTGTCTTTGTGTGATAAGATGTTATTTGAAGTTGAGAAGCACTGATCAAGAACTTTTAAACTCCTGATAAGGAATTTCAAAATTATTTTAATATATTTTCAATACATATGATTTCCTACGGATCATTCTCTCTTGCTAGATTCATTTCTGCCTCATAAAGAAAAAAAAAAAAAAGCTGCCATACTTACATAATCTATTTGACTTACTAGTAAACTGTTCTCAAATGCAACCCCATAATTACTAACAACAGAAAAAAAAAGCATCAGGAAAAGATGCCATATAGTGTTCACAGAAATCAAATCCAACAAGCGAAACTAGCATGAAGTTTGGAAACACACTCTGAAAGATAGTCTTTCTCTACTGAAGAGGCCATTGTTGTCAACATTTACAGCAATAAGAAATGGAAGTAGATTTTCCAAAGAAGAATTCAAGTTTTCATTCCGAGGCTTTGAGATTTCAAAGTGTCACAGATTTCTGTATTTTTTCTTTTCTTTTAATGCCAGAATATCTAATTTTCCTTTTCCTCTTCCATGTTAGATCTACCATCTGGTGATCACTGCAGCCAAGGCTACCCTTGAATTTGACATTCCCAACCAGCCCCTCCTTGTTGGTAAAGACAAGGTCCAGCATTGCACCTTTCCTTGTTGGTTCTTCAATTATTTGAAAAAGAAAGTTGTCATCAACGCATTCCAAGAACTTCCTGGATTTCCTGTGCTCCGCTGTGTTGTCTTTCCAACAGATGTCGGGGTGGTTGAAGTCCCCCATGAGTACCAGAGTGTGTGAGCGCGATGCTGCCCCTATCTGTTTATAGAGGGCCGCATCCTCACTGTCACTTTGATCTGGTGGCCTGTAGCAGACTCCTACTGTAACTTCACCTGCCCCTGTGCTCCCTTTAATCCTCACCCATAAAGTCTCTGTTTTGTCTTCATCCGTCCCTAGTTGGAGCTCCATACATTCCAGGTGGTCCTTGACATAGAGGGCAACACCCCCTCCCCTTCTGCCCATCCTGTCCTTCCTGAAGAGCCTGTAACCCTTCATTCCTACACTCCAGTCATAAGAGCCATCCCACCATGTCTCAGTGATACCAATAAGGTCATAGCCTTGGAGGTGTGCACACATCTCTAATTCCTCTTGCTTATTCCCCATGCTGCGTGCATTTGTGTATAGGCACTTCAGCTGGGTGCCTAAAGGGGCTGACTTTTTGGCTGAGCTGGTAGGTTGATGGCTCTCCTTGAGTTTTTTTCTGCTTGACCTGTGTTTAACCCCCTCCCCCTTCGGACCTAGTTTAAAGCCCTTTCAACAAGTCCTGCCAACTTGCAAGCCAGTATCTTTCTACCCCTCTGTGACAGGTGTGCTCCGTCTGCTGCTACCATATCTGGTACCATGTGAATTTTCCTGAGGTCAAAAAACCCAAAATTTTGTTGGTGGCACCAGTTTCTGAGCCACTTGTTACAGGCTGGAAAGGTGGGTCCGTGCAAATTGCATGAGGTTCAACCAAGCCAAGTGCAGGGTCCTGCACCTGGGACGTGGCAACCCCAGGCACAAATACAGATTGGGTGGAGACTGGCTGGAGAGCAGCCCTGAGGAGAAGGACTTGGGAGTGCTTATGGACGAGAAGCTCAACATGAGCCAACAGTGCGCGCTGGCAGCCCAGAGAGCCAACCGTGTCCTGGGCTGCATCAGGAGAAGTGTGGCCAGCAGGTCTCGGGAGGTGATTCTGCCCCTCTACTCTGCACTCGTGAGACCCTACCTGGAGTACTGTGTACAGCTTTGGAGTCCTCAACACAGAAAGGACATGGACCAGCTGGAACAGGTGCAGCGGAGGGCCACAAAGATGATCAGAGGGATGGAGCACCTCTCCTGTGAAGACAGGCTGAGGGAGCTGGGATTGTTCAGCCTGGAGAAGAGGAGGCTCCGGGGAGACCTTATAGCGGCCTTTCAGTACCTGAAGGGTGCCTATAGAAGAGCTGGGGAGGGACTGTTTGTCAGGAAGGGTAATGATAGGACAAGGGGAAACGGTTTTAAATTGGAAGAAAAAAGATTCAGATTAGATCTCAGGAAGAAATTTTTTACCGTGAGGGTGGTGAGACACTGGAACAGGTTGCCCAGGGAAGCTGTGGATGCCCCATCCCTGGAAGTGTTCAAGGCCAGGCTGGATGTGGCCTTGAGCAACCTGGTCTAGTGGGAGGTGTCCCTGCCCATGGCAGGGGGGTTGGAACTAGATGATCTTTGAGGTCCCTTCCAACTCTAACCATTCTATGATTCTATGATTCTATGATCTAGAGCTACCTGTAAGGAAGATTTCAAGAAAACATAAATTTTTAACATAAAGTTCAGCATTCAAGATTTCAGGCCAAGTGAAACAATGAAGAACTTAAAACCCTCAAGTAACAGGGTCTTATGGAGACATATCAAGAAGCATTAATAATTGCTGGCACAATATTTGGTCTTTACTATAGTTAAATCTTTTAAGTAGTGGCTGTTCCTAAGTATGTATTTCTGCAGTGTTTGCACAATAGGTCCCTTTCATTATTGGACTCTGAATAAATTTCTGTAACACAATAAACAAACAAATAATAACAAATGAGGAGTGTGCAGGGAGGAAAACAAATATAAAGTCTTGTGATGTTATTTTTAATTCTGTGATATCTAAAATTGCTTTTTAAACAATGCTATAACATTCAGAAAATGTACAAAAATCATTTAAAGGCTGATGAGATTCTCAAGGGTAAATTGTACGCAAGCATTGTTTGCTGTGGGAGAATCTATCAAAGACTGTGCATGCATATTTAAACTTGCAAGGTGAAAAATAACAATATTCCGTGCAAATGAGCTTACTGTCCTTAAATTCAGTTTTAACGGTAAGATGTAATTGAACTCTATTTTCTATATTTTAGCTGCACTGCTGATGATCCTCAATGACCACTTCTGGCATAGATTAGGTTTCCTGTAAAAGATGAGTGTCTGAAATTAAGTCAGCAATATCAAATGCTGTAATTTAGTTTTATCCCATTATTAAAAATATAACAAGGATTATATTACATGCTATTACAGCTTTATGTCATGTTATAGAACGTTATGTTCCATCAGTGTACGAATACTCTCTACCAGGGAAGGACACAGTAATGGTAACGTACAGCTGGGCAAGCGACTAGCTTTGGGAATTTCTTGAAGGCCAAAACTGTGTGAAGAAATTTTGGACAGCTGGAAAAATACAACAGAAATGTTCAGGTATATGTAATGGCAAATAATTTTCCTCAGTTTTCCTCAGTTTATGAAAGGGGAACAAAAGAGAGCTTTCACAGATTCAAAAATTGGATTTGCTTTGTAGAGGCACAGACTGAGCTCATGAAATATTTTAACTGACTCCTCAGTTGGCTCTTTCTCTTACACTTTTTGAACTATGCTCTTGACAACAAGTCAACAAGTCCAGGTCACTGAGTCACTGAAAGAAACCACGTATACAGGGGAAAGAGAAACGGAAGAGAAAAGAAAAGGGAAATTTAAGGTAAAATGAATTAAAATAAAGATAGGTTTGTGACATTCACATCACCAAAACAACTCCTTTTGTAATTGAATCCTGCAATGGAAATGCATTCAAAAGATGAACGTTCACAAGGAAATACTTGACAACTTCCTACATGTATGGCTTTATAAATGGTGTTTGTATTTAGGGATAGAAAGATAGAAATTACTTTGATGAGAGTTGTCCATGTTAGAAATCAAACAATACATCTTTAAACTGAAAAATATTAATGCTTTCATTATCGCAAACCCTGTGAATGCTAGCTGTATGACACAGCTGTATGACAAGTTTTGGGTTCATAGTGATTAAGCTTTCATTTGGTAAGAGACAACTTAACCTTAACAGTATATAAAGCTTTTTCTCACCAGAGATATTAAAAATTAATATAAAGAAAACTGATTACATATATTAATAAGCTACCAGCCTTCAGATCTCTCAGAAGTATGACTAGGAACTAGGAATAACAATTATTGTAGGCACCAGCCCCAGGGACAGAAAGTCAGCATTTAATATAACTGAGCTTAAACAGGATCTAATATTTTAACCTTTCTCGTAGTTATGCTTACAACAAAAGTTTGAAGAATTATTGAACAAGAGTTGATACCGAACATGCAGGGGCTGCAGTAATGCCCAGGTGTATGTGAAATGGCCTTTTTTGGACATGTATATTTTGCCCCTTGCATAACATACTGGGCGTGATTTACTAACTAAAATTAGATATTTAATGCCCTTTTGGACGTGCTACAATATCCAAGTCTTTTTCATGCGTCTGACAGCTATGACTCAAGTCCTTCAGGAGACACACTTGAGGAGTGGCTGCCAAAGGCCATATGGGGTACGCCGTATTTAGATAGCTGAGCAAATACGTATGTTGAAAATAGAAACCTACAACTGGCTACAACCTGGAACTGCATTTCACCCCTACTACTCTTCCTGTCTCTTACAGCTATGTGATTACTGAAGATAAACCCTAAGAAACATGTCAGCACTTACAGGGTTATCAAGAACTCTGTTACTCTAAACGTGCTCATAAACTGTTATTTTTCTACTGATATAACTCAAACGTAGCTCCCACTGAAGGTAAAATGATAAAAGAATCACTGAATTGTTGGAGTTGGAAGGGACCTAGAGATAACCTAGTCCAACTCCCCTGCCAAAGCAGGATTACCTAGAGCACATTACTCAGGACTGCATCCAGGCGAGTCTTGAAGATCTCCAGAGAAGGGGACTCCACAACCTCCCTGGGCAGCCTGTTCCAGTGCTCTGTCATGGTCACCATAAAGAAGTTCTTCCTCATATTTGAGTGGAACTTCCCAGGTTCCAACTTGTGCCCATTGCCTCTAGTCCTGTCACTGCGTACCACAGAAAAGAGTCTGGCTCCATCCTCCCTCAAACCGCCCTTTAGATACTTATAAGCATTAATTAGGTCTCCCCTCAGCCTTCTGTTCTCCAGGCTAAAGAGCCCCAGCTCTCTCAGCCTTTCCTCCTAAGGGAGATGCTCCAATCCCTCACTCACCTTTGTAGCCCTACGCTGGACTCTCTCCAGTAGTTCCCTGTCTCTCTTGAACCTGGAGGGCCCAGAACTGGACGCAGTATTCCAGTTGTGGCCTCACCAGTGCAGAGTAGAGGGGAAGAATGACCTCCCTTGACCTCGTGGCCACACTATGCCCTATGCAGCCCAGGATTCCATTGGTCCTCTTGGTGACAAGGGCACATTGCTGGCTCCTGGATAGTTTACTATCCACCAGGACCACCAGATCCTTTTCCTCAGAAGTGCTTTACAGTAAATTTTAAGACAAAATATGTGGAAGACAAGGATTAGGAAGTCACTTTGAGCAAAGAATTTCCAAAGATAACAAAAGAGGTGCTAGCTCACAGGGGTCTCTAAGAGTCCGTAATATCAACAAAATTAAGGTCCATAGAGAAAGATTAAAATTCAGACAGACTGTTGCTATAGAAAGAGAAGCAAGGGAAGAAAAGGTAAAGCAAACTACGTGAGTAGAGCTATTCCACCAGAGAGACCTGCAGTCAGGACCAGCAAAATAAACTTGTTGTGTTAACCATACTAAATCGTGCTGGACTTGCCGTGGTGTTGACAAAGGGACATCTTGAAGGAGGCAGTGGACAGATTAAACTTTTTATACGAACGTCCTCCTATACGAACGTCCTCTTTTTCTTTCTTCTTCTTTTTTTTTTTTTAATCCTTAGACAAAAGAATAAAAGGGATAAAATTACTAGATTAGTAAATAGTGTCAGTTTAAATGCAACCACTGACAAGTTACTAATAGAAAAAAAAATTGAATACAATCACTGTAGTCAAAAATAACTGGTCAGCATGTTGGAATTTTTTTAAAAAGAGGTTCATCTTTCTTTGTGAGAAAAGTAAGGGACAAGACCTGCTGCTTGAGAGGTTTCATTCAGAGAGATGAGGAAGTTCACGCGTGCAAATATCTCTGTAACTATGACAACAGTCAGAAGCTTATTTGGGGAAGTAGGAAGTCAGGAGTTTGGCTACTTATCACTGCCTGCAGCAAAATTAGCCTCCAAGCTGAGTGAAGAACTGATTTTTTTAAAAATTTATTTGTTGCACATACAAAAGTATTTCAAGAAAATTCAAAGCAAAAATTAATCACAATTTCAGTGAAAAGACTAGAGGAAAATGCTTTAGATAATTATTTTTTTTTCATTTTCATTTCTTTTCTTTTTACATCAAAGAAAACACTTTCTCTTGATCTTGAATATTTGAATATTCTTGAAAATAAAAAAAATAATGCATATACACAGAAATTCCAATGGCTGGGTGGTTTGGATTTTTTGGGGGGGGGCATGCGGAAGGGGAGGCATTTGTTTTTCCTGGTATAAATAAGTCTATATGCATTCAGAAAAAGCGTTAATTTTGTAAAAGTTACATTTTTCAACAGAAAAAAACCCCTTTTTTCAGAGGTTTTCAAGCACTTCTAGCCGGAAGTGTATTTGTAGTTCATAAAACTAGAGAAAGAAATTATCCCTGACAATACTCAATAAAAAATAACTGATTTTTAATTGTTGTTTGTCCACTTTAAATTCATGTAGCTGTAGATTTAAAAATAATGCAGCTTACTTCTGGCTTCACAGGTCTGCAACTGGAAAGCAACAACTATGTACATTAGTCTGATTCATCATCTTCAAAGAGACTAATTGTAAAGAGAGACAGAGTAAGTTGTAAGTTTCATTATAAATATGATTTTATGTTTTCTAAATTGTGTATGAGATTTTGCTATTATGTTGACAATTCTACTTTGTAGGTCTGTGATGAATATGTACCTGTTATCAAATTTTAAAAAGCCAGTATCCAGTCTCATTACAATTGAAAGCTGTAGAAAAGGACTCTTTTCCTAATACCACAGATAACCTGTTTTATAATAATTTATTAATTTAAGGCTTTAATATTTTAGTTTAAGCCAAAAGAAAAAAATGTTTGTTTAATAAAAATCCCACTGAACATTTAATGAAAATAACTTTTGGCCTATGTAAAGAAAATTGTAGGAGTTGTGATATGAATATCTGTATGTATACATAACATAAAAGCTATAATAATTACCCAAACCTTCCATCAAGAAATGTATTTTGCTATTTTAAAAAGAACAATATTTTTTTTTTTAAAATCACGTAAGTAGTGTTTTTTTTGAAAAAAGTTTTCCTCCTATTTAGTAACCTTTCATGAATAAAGGCTGTCAAATTGGGTAGCTTCCTCAGGGTTTTTGTGGTTTGGCCTCAGGCGGCAACACAGGACCACGTGGCAGCTGCTGGAGCAGACCAGAGCACCCACCACCACCGAGGCCATGAGGAGGAAATCGGAAGAAAAAGGCGAAACTCGTGGGTTGAGACAAAAGCAATTTAACAGAACAGCAAAGGGAGCAAGAAACAACAGCAACAAAAACACTGACAGAGGAATATACAACCACGATTAAGACACCCGGGACACCCCCCGAGTCTCCCGGGGGACCTCCTCTTCCTTCCCGACTCCTGCTTGGCTCACATGGGATGGAATACTTGTGTCCCTGCTAGGTCCTGGGGAGAATTAACCCTATCTCTGCCAGACCCAGGACAGGAGTAAATAATTGACATTGCCACGTGTACTCAGTAACAAAGATAATCAGTATGCCTAAATGTCATAAAAGCTATTTCACTATTAGGGTTTAGACCATGATCTCCCCTTGCCTGAATTAAAGGCCTACACCAGTAATTTGCAGGATTAACAGTCTCTGATTAAATTTGCAAGCGAGTTAAGTTAGTGGGGATGGGAACTCGCTCCCTAGAGACAAGGGTCTCAAAACAAAACTAAGTCTCTGTGAAGAATTTGAATATCATCATGATTAATGTACAGAAAGGCATGTAGCCATATATTTCTTAATACCTTTCTGTATGGAGGAATAGGCAAGTTTTTCAGTAAAAAATCTGCAAAATTTATTTCAAAGCATGTCCCAATTAGATTAATATTGAATCATACGCTAGTCCTTCAGTATAATGCACAATCTAATGCTTCATTGCCCCTTTTTTCCTCCTTCTTCTCCCCTTAACTGTGAGACAGGATTTAAGAGACAGATAATCGATCTTGTTGAAACCAAGCTTTTTTAGTAGTACTGTACATTCCTTCAGTAATAGTCACCTCCAAATAGTTGTTTGTTTCAACAGACAGCGTTTTCAACTCTGGACTTTTAGTGCTTCACTCTTTCATGGGTTTTTCTTTTCTCCTAGATGTAGAATTCCTCTCTTTTGAAGCACACTGCCACTCGTTTCCCTTTTTTTAGCACTCAAATAATCTGAAGAGTCATACAATATATGGGTATTCATACTTTTAAATTCTTTTTTTTTTTTTTTCATTCTACTTACATTTCAGATTTTTTAGTTTGAATCTTAATATGATTCATGCCTCAGTAAGTGTTCCCTTCGTTCACTGTACTGGTAATGATCTTCTTTCACAGTTTGCACATGTAGGGCTGTTTATGGATGAGCTTCTCAAGGTGCATTTCTCAAAGTCTGCTACTTCAAGGTGTGTTTGCAGAAGTAGTGTACTGTGAAAGGAGAGATTTTATTTTGATTTTATGAAACTGACACAACAATTGTAGATGTAGCAGATTTAATGGGTAAAATGTATATGAAGTGTATATAAAGTTTAAAGATAGTACCTAGGGTTGCTCCTTCCAACATGCAGGACTTTGCACTTGTTGGACTACATGAGGTTCCTGTCAGCCCATTTCTGCAGCCTGTCCAGGTCCCTCTGGATGGCAGCATGATCCTCTGGTGTATTTACCACTCCTTCCAGTCTTGTGTCATCAGAAGACTTGCTAAGGTGCACTCTGCCCCTTCAACCAGGTCATGTGACAATGTCTTTGATAAAGTTTTCAACCATTTGAACAATGTTTTTTCTTTAGATTTCCTGACAAACATAAGGTTTTTAGATATTTGGTTTAAGATACAAAATACATTTAGAAAATAAATAAAATTGAAGGCAAGTAGAGTCGTATTTGTTTATTTCACAGTATTACAAACTCACTCAAAAGAAATAGAGATTATTGTCCTTGCCATGCAGAAATCAATGTGAAGCAAAAGTAATGTGGTTCCATCATGACACGATGTATTCATTGTTCAGCTTCACGATAGTGGATAACCCACCATCCAAAACAAAGCTGCAAGAGTCATTTTCTTCATAACACAGCCTTTCTCTACATATACCTTGAGGCCACATTGTTGAAATCATCCATGAGAAAAAAAGAAGGAAATAGGATCTGATGATTTAACATGTCCTTTTGATGTATTTTAAGGTGTTTACCATTATTATAGGAAATGAAAAGCTGGAAAGCACAGAAGACAGTTAGAAAGAAAGAAGTAGTAGGAAGTGAGACCTATCTAAAAAGAATTTAAGGGAGGATAATGGGTACCGCTTTTAGAGAAAAATAGGCTTGGAAAAAAGGATGAAAGAAGTGAGCAGAAACAGAAAGTGTTATGAAAAGGGATGATCTATTAGCAGCAAGAAAGATAAACAGGTATGTGATGGTTAGTTTCTGATCCCAAAAGAAGATAGAAAAGGAAAGTCTTTGTTCCCTGTAAAGGAAACTAATGGAATTCTGGAAACTTGTTCCCCAGGATCAAAACTATATCTTAATTTGATTTGATTTGATTTGATTTGATTTGATTTGACTTGATTTGATTTGATGTGACTTTCCTCAGAGGCCAAATTTACTATTTCATTCGAGCTTTGCTTCTTGATAGGTAAAACTGGATATAGGAATACTTTTCATTATCATTGTAAGGCAGGCTAGTCAAAAAATACCACTGGTAGCTTCATTATGATCATTCATTTTGTCCAAAGGGGTACTGAAACTAATTTATTTAAATATTCAACCTTCTTACCTTTTTCAAACTGAATATTAAACAATAAGACAAATTTAACACTCACCTACTCTTCATATATAGCTCTATTAATCTTGCCGTCTTCAATGGGATATGCAGAATGCAAATCAGGTATGATTTTGGCTTAATGGAGAAAGACCTATAACTCTTCAGAGAAAGTTCCAATCCTTCATGTGAAAATGTTCTTTGCAAGCTGGTGCCACTTTAACTGTTTATACCAAGAATGAAATGAGGAGCACAAGCCTTATAATGTGTAAGAGTTAAATTATTACATTTAAGTACTTTTTATTGTATGTGCTCTATGTTTTCTTAAAGAGGCCCTTAGAATGTCTCTGCAAGGGGAGAATTTCTTTTTGTTTCCAGATATTACAGGAATGCATAGAAATAATCACTCCTCTGGGAAGTCTGCAGTCACAATAGACATGCATACAGAAAACCAGCAAAGAAATGTCTTAAAAGCAAGGCATTTTGTATCTGATTTGTTTTTATTCTTTGTTTAAGTTTTTCTACAAACTTTTTCCTGACATTGCTTTCAGTATGAGTAGTTCACAGATATAAAGAAAGCATCAGCTTTTAGATAATCCTAAAAGAAATCTTCCAAGGCACTGAAAAATTTTACCATATTATTGGCAGGTCTTTTTTGTTTTGAAAAACTATTTGAACTTCTTTCTTATTTTTGCGTCATTCAAATAATCCAGTGATTATTTTAGATTGCATATTGTCATTTTATTCCTTTCTACTGAGGTTTACAGGGATTTTAAAAATCTTTAATAACATTTAATTAAAATGATAAAGGTTAATTTAATTAGCATAAAGCTTAAAGTTCATGTATCAAAGGAATATTAAAAATATCACATTTTAGTCCGAGCATTTACATTTAAATAAGAGAGACAAATCCAAATGTCCTGTGTTTCTCTCAGGTTGAAATATAGGCAGAGCTGAGATCCAAGCCCTCAGGCAGAAATTCAGACTTCCTGTCAGACAATGAGGGCATTCAAAAATCAAGAGGCCCTACCTTTGGTAAGTAAAAATGTTCTTCAAGACCTCTAAAGATACATATTATTGCATCTTTTTTTTTTTTTTTTCCTCCTGAGGAGCCTATCTCACTCTCACACTCGATTACAATCTATATTTAGTCAGAGACTTTCTTAGACATTGATTGCATCTCTAGTATAGCCTGAATCACTAGTCTTATTCTAAGCATGATGAACGCAAATATGATTGCACTGAAACTCATTAAAAGTGGAGATGGCCACTTTTTTTTTGCATAATAAGCTCATGATTAAAGCATTTGCCCCACAGTCAGAGAACCGAATGCCTGTAGAACACAATATCCACCACACCGCAGGACATACTGGAAAGAAATATTTTCCTGCTGAAGTTATGTCTTTGTTCAGCCAGAACTCCAGTATCCATAAAGCCAGAAGGAGAAAAGGTAATAATTTAGGGCCATGAGACATAAAAGACAAGAAAGTTCTTCAGTTCTGATTCCTCTTCTGGAATGATACTGATTTCTACCCAGTGCTGGTCGATTGTGGGGTGTATAAAACGTTGTTTGGTAGAACAGAATGGTAATAAAGAAGCTCCTGCAGTTTTGAAAAGCAGTAGAAGCCATCTAACTTGTATAGATGCTTATTTTACGCACTGAGAATTTTAATATTTAAGTATAATATATATTTTAATATAATAATATTTAATATTATTTCTTACCAATGTATTTGTCTACAAAAACTATTCCTTTTAAAAGTTTGGATCTTATTTTATGACACAGCACCACGTGCATGCACATACATAAACAGAAATTCCTACCTATAGACAAAACCACATGTAATAAGATCAAGGGGGGAGTCTGTGTGTGTATATCAACATACTTAAATACATTTATATAGCTTTGGGGTAGCAAAATTTGACCAGCTACTGGAGTATCCAGTCCCACGTGGGGATTCCTCCTGTCAAAGCCCTGTACAAGGTTGCTTTGATCCATGTGCCTAGATGCAGTCAGTAGTGAGGCTGAGCCCATATTCCCATGACTCTTTTTGGTGACTCTAACTCCAGGAACAATGACCTGATCACTCTTCTTGATTTTCTTAGGGGTAACAGAGTCAATGTACTCTGTTCTTCACAGATTAGGTTTCTTGCTTCCTCTGGCAATCATTGCTCATTTATCCTCACAATGTATTTCTAGTTAATTTCATTAGGTTTTTGTCAGATAGCCTATATATTTATAAAGACCATACATGCACAATATGCACATACACATAGACCCAGACCCTCAAAAACTCTGTTTCATGTCTTGGATGATGTGTTCAGATCTGATCTTTACCCCAAAAAGGATTCATCTAGAAGGATTCATCATAAAAAATTTTACAAAAATGATCAGATATTTATGGAATAGCTTCTGCAGAAGGAATTATTAAGAAAACAAATAGTTTTCAGCCTGGAAAAACAGAAGACTGTGAGGGTATATCTATAAATTTATGAATGTCATGGAGGAGGTGAATAGAGAGAAATCGCTCACTTCCTTTAAAATAAGTAGTAGATATAAAATAAATAAGAAAGGCAGCAGGTTCAAAAGACGGAGAAATGGGTGCTTCCATGTGCAAGGTGTAGCTAAATTACAGAGCTCAGAGCTGTAGATACTAAAACTTTATGTGGATTCAGAAATGAATTAGACAAAATCGTAGAATGAAACCAACAGTTGTTAAATACAAATATATCAAGCTGCTGGAAGCTGAAATGGTGTTCTGGGAAACAACGACAAAACAGTTCAACTTTATACATTATATTGTTTTCACACACCTTGAATATGCACTAAAAATATGCAACCAAATGTTTGTATTTGATTTTCTTTCAACATAAACTATGTGGCACAGCTAGATTACCAGGAACAAGACTTCCACAATAACTTACTAAGCTGTATCAAAATATATTTATTTAATTATTGAAATATTTTACAAAATTTTAGATAAATTAATCAATTTAATGTCTTTCTTAATCATCAGTTTAAAGATGACTGTTACAATATAATTTTAAGATTCAGAAAAGGTTATATAGTAATGACATTAACAAAAATTAGTTGGCAGGTGTTTGAAATATTATATGAATGCTCAATAAATTAAAGAATGAGATGAAGGTGAATTACTCTGTTCCCATTATACTACTTTTTCAATTTTCCCCATCTTTCTGTTTCTGTCACACATATAAGCATATAAAGCTGTTCACTCAGTTGCTGCACATAGTCCATAAGATATAACGTTCCCCCAAATCTAGAACAGAAGTTCTAGGAAAAAAATTAATAGAACAGCTAGGAAAAAATCCCATATGTGAAATAAAAGGTAATATTTGTCCCCTATCACAGAATCACAGAATATTCATGGTCAGAAGGGACCTTTGAGATCATCAAGTCCAACCACAAAAAAAACCCCCAAAAATCCCAACCCAAACGAACACACACACCCCCCACACCCACCCACAGACAGACAAAACCCAACAATCTTGGGCACTACAGCATACCCTGAAGTGCCACGTCTACACGTTTCTTAAATACCTCCACGGATGGTGACTCCTGACCACCCTCTCAGTAAAGGAATTCTTCCTAATATCTAACCTAATCCTCCCCTGCTGCAATTTTAGACCATTTCCTCTGGTCCTGTCATTATTCCCTTGGGAGAAGAGGCCAACACCCACCTCTCTACAACCTCCTTTCAGGTAGTTGTAGAGGGCAATGAGGTCTCCCCTCAGCCTCCTCTTCTCCAAACTAAACATGCCCAGTTCCCTCAGCCTCTCCTCATAGGACTTGTTCTCCAGACCCCTCACCAGCTTGGTGGCTCTCCTCTGGACACGCTCCAGCAGCTCAATGTCCTTCCTGTAGTGAGGGGCCCAGAACTGAACACAGTACTCAAGGTGAGGCCTCACCAGTGCCAAGTACAGAGGCATAACTTACCTACTCCTGCTGGCCACCTATTCCTGATACAGGCCAGGATGCTGTTGGCCTCCTTGTCCACCTGGGTACACTGCCGGCTCATGTTAAGCCAGCTGTCCACCAACACCCCTAAGTCCTTTTCTGCTGGGCAGCTCTCCAGCCACTCTTCCCCAGGCCTGTAGCGTTGCCTGGGGTTGTTGTGACTGAAATGCAGGACCCGGCACTTGGCCTTATTAAACCTCATCCCATTGGCCTTGGCCCATTGATCCAACCTGTCCAGATCCCTCTGTAGAGCCTTCCGACCTTCAAGCAGATCAACACTCCCACCTAGTTTGGTGTCATCTGCAAACTTACTGAGGGCGCACTCAATCCCCTTATCTAGATTATCAATAAAAATATTAAACAAGACTGGCCCCAGAACCGAGCCCACTGGTGACCAGCCACCAAGTGGATTTCACCCCATTAATCACAAGTCTCTGGGCATGGCCATCCAGCCAGTTTTTTACCCAGTGAAGAGTACACTTGTCTATGCCATGATTCGCCAGCTTCTCCAGGAGAACGCTGTGGGGGACGGTGTCAAAGGCCTCACCAAAGTCCAGGTAGACAACGTTCACACCCTTCCCCTCATCAAGAAGGTGGGTCACGTGGTCATAGCGATCAAGTTGGTTAAGCAGGACCTCCCTTTCATAAACCTATGCTGGCTGGCCCTGATCCCTTGGCTGTCCTGCACTTGCAGTGAGAGCTCACTCAAGATGATCCTCTCCACGATCTTTCCTGGTACCGAGGTCAGGCTGACAGGCCTATAGTTTCCCAGATCCTTCTTCCGGCCCTTCTTGTAGATGGGCATCACATTGCCACCCTCCAGTTGTCTGGTACCTCTCCTGTTAACCAGGATTGTCAATAGATAATGGAGAGAGGCTTGGTGAATTCTCCCGCCAGCTCCCTGAATACCTTTGGGGGAATCCCATCCGGCCCCATAGACTTATGCGTGTCCAGGTGCATAAGCAAATCATTAACTACTTCCTCTTGGATTATGGGGTGGTTGTTCTGCTCTCCATTCTTATCTTCCAGCCCAGGAGGCTGAACACCTTGGGGGTAGCTGGTCTGATTATTGAAGACCAAGGCTAAGAAGACATTAACTAGCTCAGCCTTTTCCTCATCCTTGGTCCCAGTGTTTCCCCCCACATCCAGTAAGGGATGGAGATTCTACCTGACTCTCTTTTTGTTGACGTATTTATAAAAACTTTTTTTTTGTTGTCCTTAATATTAATGGCCAGGTTGAGTTCCAGCTGGGCTTTTGCCTTCCTGATTTTTTCTCTGTATAACCCAACAAGATCTCTGTACTCCTCCTGAGTTGCCTGTCCCTTCATCCAAAGGTGGTAAACCCTCTTTTTTTCCCAAAGACCCATCAAAAGCCCTTTGTTCAACCAGGCCGGCCATTTTCCCCGGCCTTTAATTTTGTGCCTCAGGGGGACAGCCTGCCCCTGGGTCTTTAGGATTTCCTTCTTGAAGAGAGTCCAGCCTTCCTGGACCCCTTTGCCCCGCAGGATTATCTCCCAAGGGACTGTCCCAACCAGAGAGTAGGATTCTCTCTACTGTCATCTTGCTTCCTTTCTGTAGGAAAGGAAGTCACCACGATCAGTGGTGACTGCCCTCAGTTAAATTGATGGAAGATCTGATTACACGGGATGCTGGGGCACAACAAAACATGTTTAGTTGCAGAAGTCTATTAGTGCATGTTCAACGATTTACTGTGATTAAACCTAAAGGTACAGACCATGCCCAAAGCATTCCTGAAAATTTTTAAGGTTTAAATTATATTGCAGGTTTTGAAGTTCATTGGATATAATCTATGATCCTAGAAGAAATTTATTTTTAGCTAATTTTTAATGCTTAGTTTTGTTCTTTTTCTCTGGCTTTTTTTTTTTTTCTTCTTCTTTTTTTTTCCCTTCAACATGTTTGTCTCCATGGAAAACCAAACAGTAAATGATTAAGTCAGAGTCTGTACACTGATAACACTGATTTAAAGATCAAACTTCTTAGTTTCACTGAAGGGAACACCTAGTTTTATGCCTGAAATCAATTCATAAATGTTTAGGTAATTTAGCTGTCTGCAAGTTATGTATCTTCTGTTTTTTTCTTTTATCTGAACTGAACTGTACAGTTGTGTAAAGACTGCAAAGCATGCCCATGTTTTATGTGCAGCTTCTGAAACACTTTCTGTTCTTATGTATGGACTAGACTAAAAATGTATGAAATCATTTGTATGTATGAAATCATTTGTATGTATGAAATATATGTATGTAAAAATGTATGAAATGGATAAAACCATTTAGGGACTAACACACACAGTTTATTAGGCTAAAATCAGCGGTATTTAATGAAAATCTAATAGCTTTTTATATATAAAAGGGTAGGAATTTCTGAGCCATACCAAAAGTGCACACAGTGGGATAAAATTCCAGCAAATTAGTTTTTATTAAATGTAGTGGTATTCATGTTTTCCGTGGTACACATGTGCAAACTAGGGATATATATTATGGGCTTGGCCAAAAGCGATACTAATTAGGTGGGAAGGCTAAAAGATCATAAATCTTTTCTCTGACTTCTTATTTCAAATAGCAGGTAGGAAAGGTTGCTGCTGTAGCCCACTGTACTTGTATGTTTCCTGAGAAATGCAAAACTCTAGGAAAACTAAATAAAAGGTCACATTCTATTCTCCTGTTTGTTGTAACTGAATACATGTCTCTGTGTTACACAAATTAAGGAACTAGAGATCATCGTGATGAGAATCTTCAGAAGACTGACAAGTCAGGTCAGTTTTAAACTTTAAAACAGAACTTTACTAAACTTATTGACTAACAGCACACTTTGTGCTAATGATTAATTCTTATGTCATTAATAATTATTACTATGCAGATGAAATTATTAGTCTTTAACATCTCAGACTACCTGTGAGCACCAAATGCCACAGAGGTGATGCTGGATAGTCGGTGTTGATGACGGCAGTCCTTGGTGGCCCTTGGTCATGAAGGTCAGGGTCATGAGACTTGAGAACTGATTGATGAGAGAAGCAAAAACTGAACTGGCCTTCTCTTCTTTCTTCTGTGCTTTTCCTTCCTTATGCCTGTTGGTTTTATACTATTCCCGCTCCCAACCCTGCCAAAAAATAAAGGGCGAGCTCATCTACTCCTGATGCTGCTTACCCTGTTTGTGGTTTTGTCAGTCAATACTATAATGTATTTGGAAGGATGTTCTGCTCATTGTCAGTCCTTTGTACTCATCCTTTGACAATGTTTTATCACTTGGGAGGGAACATTTTAACACTTGGCAGTCTCTTTCATTTGACCACATACATCTTTCTTTGCCCTTTTAGCAGTCAAATAACTCAAATGCTTCTGTCAAATGTTTATATGTTGTATCTGACTCTTCCATCACAGGTATTGCAAAGTACATATGCTCTGTTGTTAGTTACACTATTCTAGTACACTCACATATAGGTCCAAGATAAACTAATATTAATTATACCCTGATTAACGTATTTAAAATGTATAAGTGACACAGCCTCTGATCTGGTTATGTGATACTTTTGGAGCTGTCCAACGTTCTTGTCAAGGTTCATGCAGGATGCAGCAACATCAATGTTTTAACCAAAATCAGGTGTATGTCACTGAAATGAATATTCCAATTATTTCTGGTTTTTTCTCAATTGGTTCACACAATGGAGCAGTCTAACATGCATGAACAGGGTTGCTTTGAGACAAAACTAAACACGAAAGTGCATTCCAGGAGCACACCGAATGCACTGTGGTTTAGAAAGGGTCATTCAGTCCTTCTATCATACTAGTATGATACAGGTTGGAGGGGACTTCTGGTGTCATCTGCTCCAGACCCCTGCTCAAAGCAAGACCAATTTAGATCAGATTACTCATGCTTTGTCCAGTGAATATCTCCAAGAATTGAGATTCCAATCTGTTTCAGTGTAGGACTACCCTCATTGTGGGCAGGGGAAAAAAAAAAAAAAAAAAGAAAAAAAAACCCTTAATACGTAATCAGAATTACCCTTGTTGCATTTTGTGCCTGCAGCCTCCTATCCTATCACTATTAATCTCTGTGAAGGATTTTACTCTGCTTTTTAATATACTCTACCATTAAATAGTTGAAAACAATGAGATTTCTCCTAGTCTTCTTTTTTCAAGAATGAAAAAATTCAGTTCTCTCAGCTGTTCCTTGCATGCACTAGAGCTTATCAAACTGATACATTTGAATTTTATATCATTTATACCAAAGGTTTTTTTCACACATCCTTATCTTTTTGGGCATAGTGCCTGTTTCAAGAACCCAATCTGGACCTAGACCTTAGGATTTTTGAAGGATGTAGCTCTTGCACTAAACGGTTTTAAATTTTGAATTCCAAAACACCAAATGGAATAGAGAAAGATCATTAACAATCTTCTAACAATAAACCTTGACTAATATTAGAAGAGCCTTCATCCAGCCATATGTAGTACCCAAGCAGTCAGAGTAATATCAGAGTTTTTTAAGAATATATTCCAACTGCTCACAGTTCTATAGTTCATTAGTGTTCGAGTTCTATTTCACCTTTTGCAACTATTTTTTTTCTTCAGATCAGTAAAATGATATTATTTGAAGAAAAATATTTATATATTGATTATTGCTGCAGGATACAACTCCATTTATTTAAATGTTTTCTATTCAATTTTTGGTTTTACTGAAAATAGATCAGAGCTACAGGAATGACCACAGAAAAATCTTCAACAGCCTCTTTCATTCAGCGTTCCTTCTTATGCCTCTGATTTGAAAAGAGGGCTAAATTAATAAGTGCAATGTGATTAACATTATTTATTACAATTCATGAATAATAAATAACTGGAAGGATTTGTCATTCATTTGGATATGCTAAGAAATCTGGTGCACAAACTAGTGTCTTCTAAAGCATGAGTAATAAAGCCAAAGGCCAGCTTTTTGTAACTGCTCCAAGATGAACAGGTAATGAATTAGTGCATAAGCAAAATCTTTCCTATGTCCTGACCTGTGTAGCCAGGTGCAGTACTGCCACAGTTAAAATCAATTCATCAGCACAATAAAATATTTTATTTTTGAAGGCAGTTAACCACTGGCTCATCTTTCAAAAAGATGTGATAAATTTAGCATGCCTTAAAATCTCTGAATCACAAATGGATGCATTTCTATAAGAGTGCCTTAGGAGCAGGTTGTCACTGGTTAACAGATCACAGGATGTGATCTTTCTGTCAGTTTACAATTGTGGGATTTGGAGGGTTTATGGTTGTTTGTTGTTGTTTCCATATCCCTGAAATAGCTGTTTTAGTACTGTGACTAAAAGCTTCTTCCCAACACACTGGCTTTGGCTTCACTTTGGGAAAGAGAATTCATGAGACTTAATTGCGGTTTGAAATTAAAATGCAAAAGTTAGTTTTCAATGTAAAGAATGTACAATGGGGTACGGACTACTTCAAGTTAAAGATCAACATCGAGCATGAAGGATGAATAGGATGACAAAATCATTAAAGGAATGAAAAAAATACTGTATCTGCAGTATTATTCTACATTAAAGTATTATTTTATTATAATATGAATGCAATCAATTCCTAAGAAATATCACATGAGGTATCACATGCATACCAGAAGCAGTATGACCTTTTGCCACTGCACAAAAGCCTTGCAAGTACCAGTACCACTACATTTACCAATGTGCCATTTTCTTGCGTCCCTGTCTTTCAACTAACCTCAATTTGTATTCATGCAGAACAGGAATGATTTCACTGGGACTGTGAGAGCATTCAGCATCCTCCTTACAGTACAACATCAGGACCTCACCAAAGACAGTGATAGATATTATTGCTGTATTTCTGAAGGATTGAAATCACGGGGAAGGATTTAGAAAGGGTGGTGGAGCACTGGAACAGGTTGCCCAGGGAGGTGGTTGGGGCCCCATCCCTGGAGATATTCAAGGTGAGGCTTGATGAGGCCCTGGGCAACCTGATCTAGTTGGGGGTGTCCCTGCTGACTGTGGGGAGGTTGGACTAGATGACCTTTGGAGCTTTGGAGGTCTCTTCTCGCCTGGATAATTCTCTGATTCTCTGATTCTTTAAATTTTACTCTTTAAAATTATGTAGGAAAAAGGAATTAGCCAAGAGATATATATGATCAGTGCCAAAAAACACCAGTTAACCTATAAGCTAAACCCACAGTTGTAGTACTTTTCACAGTATTTATATTCTGACTTTGAAGAAATATGTTATTTTATAAGGTGGCAAGTTTCTTTAGTGAATAGTTATTTAAACAAGATATTTAAGAGTTTTAATAAGCTTGTCAAACTTGGTACTTTTCTCTGTTTCTACTATTTAATGAAGTCTTTCCTGTAACTGCAGCACACACAAGCAGAATTTTTAAATGAGAGACCTAATTTTGGCAGATCTAGGTCTAAGTCCCCTGGTTCTCAAGAGTCTTCTATATTTCAGGTTCTATTAGCAATGTACAATGCTAATTCATGTCCAAGCATATCCCAGAAATCCCTTCTGAGATATTTAGCCATGTCACTTTGAAGAATACTGAAATGAGCAAGAACAGGACCTTTCTCTATTTTTTCTTTGATTCTTTAAATTCGTTGCTCTGACATAACCTTTGAAATAGGTTTGAAACAGATATAGCCATAAGAAGGGACTGAAGAAAAAAATAGGCAAGTTTTACGGAAAATGAAAGCAATGATAATTATATTCAAATCCTCCTAAGAATGAAATCCCACTGAATTTAATGGGATCAGAATTGGGCTCCACATCTCATCTAGTTAAACTTCAACACTGCAACAAAGAATGGTCATTGTTTTGATACCAGTTTAATACTTGAAGTGGGGTCATGCATGCATAGCATGATGAGCT
This sequence comes from Calidris pugnax, assembly GCF_001431845.1. NCBI lineage: Eukaryota > Metazoa > Chordata > Aves > Charadriiformes > Scolopacidae > Calidris > Calidris pugnax. Next base: position 10,294,783 of record NW_015094510.1, on the reverse strand, counting down.
TCATTCTAAGCTCTGTATTTCTTTGCATTAAGTCAGGTAATTTACGGTATTTGAACAGCTTCTGCAGTTGAAATGAATCTGTCTTTTTAACATTTAAATGAACAGTAGGAATAGAAATAGCTGGGTACCTAAGAATGTACAGTAAACTGTTGAGCAAAGGGTAGAAATAAGAGAATAAATGGGGTTTGCAAACTGATCCTTTAGTCTAATGAAGGATTTAAAATATAAAATAAAGGAACATTTCCCATGTATTCACACTGCTTCTAATCTCAGACTGAATTCCACTTCACATTCTTTCCACTTTGTTCTGTAGAAAAAAATACCATCACTGGAGTTGCATCAGAAAGAAGTGGCTAGGGCTAGGAGGTGAGATGGGGTAGTAGAACTTGATAAAGAAGCAGTGAAATTCTCTTGGTGTACAAGAGATGCCACACTAAGTAGTAGGGTTTCATACAGACATGCCTTCTGCCTCCCGAGAAGACAGGTGTTGCTCCAACATCTTTTATTTTGGATTTCATAAATACCACTTGAAAGAAGAACTCTACAGATAAACTTGATTTATTCCCTTGGGTTCTCATATTTGAGATTAAACCAGGCTGGGCAGATGGATATTGAGCAAGAGTCTTCTAATTCAGTCTCACCTGAACGTGTTCGTTAATAAACATCATAGTCAGCAAGGGGGAAAAGAAACTGCATAGACACACAGACACACACAGCTCTGGCTCTGCCAGTCTAGACCGTAAATGATAATGGTGTTACGGAACTGTCGAGACCTCTATAAGAAAATGGGGAAATGATGTATGTGGAGATCAGCTACAAACGTGAAAATAAGAGTGATGATATGGATCAGTGTTTTTAACTGAAACTGTTTCTTGTTCTACTCCCCCACAGAAACACCACTGTTTACGACAGAGTTGCCTAAAACAAGTAGCAGAGGAAAAAAAAAAAGAAGACAAAAAGGTGCTTCCAGGGATTTTCAAAGGAAAACTGAGTGTAAAGCCATTGTGTTATTTTATCTGGATGCTGCCATCAAGGATGTGTCCTGTCTTGAAATGTTCTTAGTTAGGCTGTCATAGTTTACACATTACCTTTATCTTCAGGTAGTAGATGTTTTTTATCTTGCCTGAAGAGCAATAATGATTTTAAGCCGTTTTTGTGATTGTATTTAGCAAGTTTTATTTTAGTGCTCTAAAGAAATGTATTTTAATGAAAATTAACTTAAGGGAACTGATAACATAAGACAGAAAGGGATAGTCATTGTCATTCTGGATAACTTCACTCCTATTTATTCTTCATGAAAATCAATAGGATAAAGTTACTATCATGCAAAACTATTTGCTAGATATAAGTTGTAGTTAGCAACCTTGATGCTAAAAAGAAATATTGCTATTGCAGGGATATTTATTTGAGTTAGAATGAAATTTTATAGCATTAAAAATACATTTTCTAATATTACCTTTCTTCCAAAGCCCTACAATTTTAGTGATTGTAACTTTATTTGAATATAGGAGACTGGAAATCCTAACTGGACTACAGTAACTCACATACAGAGTCAATAACAAAATGGAACTTCTAGGAGTGCTTCAACTCCTAATGGACATCTCAGACCAAGATAAATAGAGAAGGTTAGAATGTGCATCCAAACATGTTTTAATAGTTCACTTTTTATCCTTCTTATCCATCACATAGATTTACACATTTGCTAGTACAGAGTTTTTATAGCCAATAAATAATAGCAGTTCAAAAGGCTTTATTTCAGAGGTTTTAATGTGTTATTGACAGAGAAAAAAATTTTTACGTGTTTTCTATAATGATGTGTTAGTGCTCAGTCTTCTAAGACCATGGACACTAGAATATTAATGGTCTATATTTTCTGAAGCAGGAAGTTGCACATTCTGTTCCCCATGATAAATTAGGGTTGTTGAAAAGATCACTGTGAGGGATGCATATATGTTGCCATGGATCATTACAGCAGTCTATCATGTGAATGTGGGTTTAAATAAGTTTTACAACACTTTATTTAGCAGGTTATAGCAAATAATGAACCTTGTGGACCTTGTATGAGATATTACACTACTAACGACTTACTTATATTTATAGAAAACTGGATCCTATGTAGATAAAAGCTCAATTCAATATTTTTAAGGTTCTAGTTTCTAAACTAGAAATATTACTTAATGACTTTCTATTAATAACAGAATTTGGTGCCTAGCCTGAAAATTATTTATTTTTTGGTTTCTTCCTAGTTTTATTACGTAAAAATACTATGGATACTCTAGAATGTGAAAATAGAAGTATTTCTCTACTAACCCTTATCTGTTTCAGCCATTAATAGGATATTGTTAAGCTAACTATCGTCTTGATATTAGCTGTTGCATATGGTTGCTGCAGCACTAGTAATTTTTCTGTTTAGTCAGGAATAAATAAAGGAAATGGATTGATTTTCCTATTGTTTGCCCCCCCCCCCCTTTTAGTCAGGTTTAATTTAAATTAGTAGTATATATCTATAAAAGGTGTGTCCCTTTCTTTTCATAATTGCACATTTTAACAGTTAGACTTAGATAAGCAAAAATCCAGTGCAGTTTTTGAGGAATATCTACTCAAAATGAACATGCATATAGAAATGCATAAATATTATTTAATTTCTATTTTCATTTATACCATAATATCATTCAAATGCATTACTGCCAAATTCCTATAATGATTTCAAGTACATCCCAAATGGATGTGCATTGTGTTCCATCCATAAGGTCTTAGCTTTCTTCTATTTTTTTGTCTTTAAATCTAAAAATTAATCTATATTTCTAATAGTATAATATGTATTTGTAATATAACACTGACAATTGTTTTTGAAGAAAAAAGCAAGATAATTTAGTGCTATGATGTTTGCTGCCTAGGTAGAGCTCCAGAGAAATTATCAGGGTTCACCGAGGCTAAATGACCATGCTCATATACAGCCTCAGGGCTCTGGAAGTTTATTTGCTAAGTATATTATATTAAAATTCTGGCAAGTATCAGTTCTTTAACATATCAGCATCAGAGTTCCATAAAAGTTCATAATTTATCTCTTGAGGGGGAGTCATTTTAGACTATAGTAATGTATTTCATCATCATTATCATAAATGAATATTTCATTCCCCCCAAATTATTGCATAATTTATGAGAGTAGGATACCACCAAGTGCACATCTACATGTGCTAACTCATACTTCAAAGTGTCCCATTTATTATATTGGGTTCTAAGTCTGTCAAGATAAATAAAAATAGTATGCTTTAACCTTGCAGATACTGCTCTATCTATAATCCAAGTAAAGAAAAAAAAAAGATAAAATAACATATTTATTTTTATAATTTTATTTTTTGCACATACTAAGTAATGAAATCATTTCATACACTATAAATGACATGAGCCTTACCAAAGCATTCAAAGACTTCAAGACAAGCTGTTTTTTTTCAGTTGTAAATCACCAAGGCTGCTCCCATTTATAGGCTAGCAACACACCAGTTGTCTTTGTGTTCTGCTCCCTCTTATATTAGTGCTGTCCAGTTATTCATACTGAGGTGACAAACAAAAGTTAAGTTGGCCTTTGGCTGGAATTTCAGGTCACTTCTGCTGCTAGTGACAGCTCTCAATACAACTGAAATTATTTCCTACCTTGATCAGGGATGACTATATTTAAAATGTATGTACAAACATATGTTTGTCTCTTTCAACATTGAAAACACAACATTAAAAAAATATTAAGTCTAGGTTTGGTCCCACTGGAAATTGATAGAGTTTGTTAACAGAAAGGAGAATAAATATTGTTGCAATTTCTCAGTGCTCCACAGCTACTAAAAACCTAAGGATAGAAAATGCAGCTGGCTTGTGGGCTGATGAGAACGTTGTGCCCAGTTTACATTATAGAGCATTTGTTAACTTTTAAATGATAGCAATATAGCACTGACAGTTGGCTAAATAACACAAACAACTTCTTTTACACATAACAACAATATGTAATGAGCTAGTTGGAAAAACAATCCATTTTTTTTGCTTTCTTTATCCTACAGCTTTTGGAAGTAGAATGTTAAAGTTAATCTATTCTGTAAATCAATGCAACTGAGTAATTAATTCATTTCTTACCAATCTTTTCTTATAGAAGCACAGGATTCATGTTTTGGGGAATATTTTTAATCCTTTTACATACCACTATTGAGGAGAATATTTATTCTGGATAAGGTCTGGAAATGATTGATGCTGAACCTACCAGACCTGTGATTCTGTTTTGTTTCTCTTTCTGTTCTGTCTTGGTTTTAACAACATTAAAATCTCTCTGCCACTGAAATTTTTTAGCATTTATTTGGCACTCATGGAATTGTAAGCACATCGATCTCTATAATATCACAAATAATTCACTTAGTAGTAATACCCAGCTTTTCTACACATTTTTTTCAAAATAATCAGATAATTTAGCACACATCTTAGACATTTCCTTGGAAGTCTGGTTAGAGACAGAATTTATTCCATTTGGACAACATTTATTATCTAAGGTCCTCTATTTTTACTCAATTTTTTTTGCATCTTTTGAGAGCAGTAAAAAGTATCCAACATCTTCACTGTTTCTTAACAATAGATGGAAATGTCACTGACAATAATGTAATATTTCAGTGTCGTATCATTTCTTGTCTTTTTTGCTAATTGTAGTTTTCTAATTTCTAAGCCATTCCTTTATTTCCCTGCCAGAGTCTTGAATATCAAAATATGTAGAAGCATAGGCAAGGGACATTCATGTTCTTTAGGTCATATGAAGATATTAGTGTACATAACTTCTCTGAAATTGCCTGAGTGTGGTAATTCTATCCAGCACACTAAAAAAGACAAACCTGTCTCATAACTTTGTAAAAGCTTTTCAGAACCCTATAGATGCACCACAAACAACCACATAATAATCCAGGCCTCCAGGATGCACAGCATCTGAATATTTAATAGTCATATTAATATGGTTTTAAAGCACTGTACATGACAGCCAAAATATAGCTTAAATTTATACAATTCTGAAATTTGTTTAAAACTAGTATAACTAAATTCTGGTTTTGATTATTGAAGCTACTTCACAAGTATATTTGCATTTTTTATAACTCTTGTTAGCTTATCTGTATATATTTGTGACTGTGTTTTTGCTTCTGCACGAATTGTTGAAAGTATAAATTTGCTATTCCATAAATAAAAGTTTATTTGCTATTTAGAAACTATTACATACACACAATGTTACATGACTGGATAGATTTTTAAAGGACATGACCATATCCAGCCTAAGGGAAGTGTAATAATGTAAACAGAATATTTTTGGAGGCTTTATGGTGAATTATTTCAACATGATTTTCTATTCTAGGAAAGAATAAGAAATATTTTTTAAATGTTTTTAAAACATGTCCCCCATTTCTTGCTATCTCTTTACATGCCACTTTATGAGGCCATGAACAGTGAGATGTATTTTTCTTGTTTTTTTTTTAGCCTTATGCTGACTTAACACTTTGTGGTTTATGCTGGAGAATTTGCAAACCTTCGTGACCTTCAATGTAGAGAATAACGGTATACTTTAGTGAGCACAGTACAGAAGGAAGATAGCACTGTTTCTATATAACACTGTACTGTGAAAATAAGTTTTCAAAAAAAGTGAAAAGGAAACAGTACTATTTTTCTCTTAAATGCTATTTGAATTTATAATACAATAGTGATATGCAATGCAAAATCTACTCCTAAAATCCTTTAGAGTATGTGAAATAACATTTTTAAAAAGGTGGATTGAGGGTCTTTCTATGATGATTTGAGTAACTTTGTTAACTTTAAGCACATGAATTTCCCAGTTGGGATTTAAGATAAGTCTATGAATAAGTCTTTCTACAGAAAATGTATTAAGTGACTCTGTGAAATAAGTAAGCATTGCTATGCCTGTATTACTGCTAGAGAGACTCATACAGAAATTGAATAAATGACCTGTCTGAGGAGGTTCCTGAAATAGAGCCTTCTTTCCACTTCAAGTCTTGTATTCCAGCTACAACACTATCTTACTTCTGCAGGAAAGAAAACACTATTTTGAGCAAAATATAGTTAACTTGTGAAATTCACTGTTGCAGAAGACTGACCCAAATAGCTTACTGAAAGTCAGAATGAAACTGGACACTAACAAGACAGAGGCCATCAGCACTGATCCTTTTGTTCCACCTTCTTCTAGCAGAATACATGGGGGTAGTGCCTTACATGCCTAAGCCTCCTCCTGATTTTCCAAGAGCAACTCAAGCTGCTCACTTCCTAACACTGTTTCACCCTCAAAGTAATTAAACTTTTTGAGGGTGGTATTTAGATTGATAGTAAGAAATGACATTCAGCTGCCCACAGTGCCTAAATATCCTAGCTGTGCTGGCAGACCTGACAAAAAATGTTTAGGAGATCTGTGTCTTTCAGGAGTGTTCTTTAGGATCTTCTTGGACATTTTACGTATCCCAAATGCCAATAGAGCCCAGTGCACTAGGTGTCTAAATGTAGAGGTCTACTGTTTGTCAGTGTTTACTGCATGTCAGTGACTTCATGTAAATGAGGTGTCCACATTTCTGTTGTAATCAGTGTAAATCTAGAGCTCAAAGAGAAATTGCTCCAGGAGGGTGTGAGAGCTTCATGAATCCCCTGTCATGTCTTCCTGCCCTGTGTGGATGGCCTGATAGCCTACGCTTCAAATTACATGATGTGCCACAGTATAGGAACCCAGATGAAGTCCTGGAAGTGCTCTCCGACTGTCTGAAGCTCTCCTGCACACGTAACTTCAGTAATCTATACATTTACAAGCACTTCTACCAAGCACTCTTTTGCCATGGAGTTTAAGTTTCTTTCTCATTGTTCTCTTTACAGCTACTCTTGCATCCCTGTTTTTACAGAAGTGTCCAGCTTTGAAGATCCCCTAAAGCACATAAGTTCAGACCACTTTAGGATGTGAGAGAGCTGGAACTCACATATTATTATGAATACGCAAGTGTTCAAATCACATCCGTATTGCACAAACACTAATCAGAACGCTGCTTATGCTATTTTCTGTTTCAGTACATTTCTGTCCTCCAAAAAATATGGGGAAACTGGTTTTGAGTGGAAGCTGGTGAGGAGAGATTAATATATACCAAGTATATGAATATATACTGTGCATAGTTTTCTGCTCATAGGGGTACTTCTCTCCGTTTTCTTTATTGCAAATGTAGGAGCTTCTAACCCATTAAAACAGGCATCATTTCTGTACTGTTAGCTAGTTAATGTAGGTGTATCTGTGTATTCTTTTAAAGTTGGCATGGTAAGTTCCATGCAAGTTTTTTATATTTCATCAGCTATAATTAGCATAGAAAAATATGATAGGTGGATGGTTGGTTCATTCTAATGTGCAGGTCAGCTTTAAAAACTGAAAAAACCCATTCTTACCTTATTTAACAACCAGATACTGTATTGTACAGATGACACTAGTTACCCTGGACTGCATTATTTCAATGACATGACCTTTAGATTCTTCATCCTCTTTGAAAAGATCTTCCAAAGAGCAATGAAACATATTACTGTCTACTGCCCTGTCTCCGAGGGAAAAAATGAGTTTCTTTAATTTATTGAGATCATTTTCCCTGTGAAGCTCTCATGGTAAGTTTCTGGTCCTTTGTAAAAATACATTTGTTCTTGATTAATTACAATTTGGGGAATAAAGTCATGTACTCTGTTCTGCTGGCTCTAAATTCTGATTCTACTACTTAAATCCACAGATGCATTGTATCTAGATGGACACTAGGATTCTTAATTTTTGTGTGTGTGTAGAGATTTTTCCATCTTTTTTTAATATATATAATATAATAGACTGATGTGATTTATTTTATATATATAGTAAGCATGACTGACAACTAAAGACATTATCTGGGTATATACTGCTGTGACTTAACTTTGATATTAGTCCCTTTTTTTTTTAATTATCCTTATTTTACCTATTACCTTATATTACCTTTTTATCTCACTTTTGTGATATAGTGTTTGAGAAAAACAAAAATTACCACTATTAAATTTTCACGTTTTCCTAGAACTGATCCATTTTGAATACACTGAAGGGTTAATTTTTTTTTTTTTTAATTTTGCTTGCAGGTAAGAAGTAGAACCTCTGTCAGTTCTCATGTCCAGTTTCTCACAGCATACCATGGCAATACTGTTGTAATTCAGAAACTACTTCTGTGACTGGTACATATTTTTAATTAGTAAGGGGAAGGCATCGTCTTGCCTATTTTATTTGCATCAGTGCATCAACTTCTTCATCTGTAGAGTTATAATTATTGTAAATTTAAACTGTAAATATCCTGCTCTTAATTTTCCCTCATTTGTTTTTCTATCTATATTTTATTAAACCTGTTTTTACTAAAAACATAACTAAGCCAGATAAATAGGAATGGAGAAAAGAGGTAATGTACTTCTGAATTATATGCAGGAGTATTCCATTCCCATGTCTAGTCCTATGATGGAGGTGTACCTTCAGGCTGGATTACATGAAAAGACATTGAACATTAATTAGAAAAATGATTCATTGTCCAGCTACTAAGTATTTCTAAAGCTTCTTCAAAACCTTAATCTGAAATTAAGAGTAGAAAATTAATTAAAAAACAAAACAAAATAAAACAAATTTAAAAAAACCCACAGCCAACACCAGCTGAAGCCAAACACAAAAAATCAAACAAACAACAAAAACCACCCACCCACCCAACCAAAACCAATAACGAACCCCCAAACCACTGTTCTTTTCTAGGAAAATTAGAATTTGGTACCAGAAAAATAGAATTTGGTACTAGAAAAACCAGAATGTGGGAAGGCAAATCTTTGGAAAAGACGAAAGCCAAATGAAAAAAAAATCTCCCCAACAGTGACTAAAGTTGTTCCACCTGCTTCTTTCTGTGTAATTGAAAGTTGTAGAAGATATTGTTTGAATATAAACAAAGGCGGTTTTCTGAGGATGTCAGGAATATTGATCTACTGACACAAACTGTGACACTTTCCCTTGTACAGGGGTGACTGGATGATAATTTAATTTAGATTTTAAAGGTAAAAATTTACTGTGTTTTGAGTTAAGATTTATTTACTGATCACTGATTGAATAACATGAACAATTATTTTTGGGTTTGTTTGTTTTCTCCTGTTCTTTCCTCACCAAAAAATGAGAAATTTGAACTCTTTGATTCCTTATCCTTCCTAATTTTTTGTAACATGTCCTTTTTAATTACATGTCCTTTTTAAAGGGAATAGTTTTCAAGAAAAAGTCTAAACTGTCAATCTTACTTCAAAAATATTATCTTTTCTTGTCCATCATGCCATTGTCTCTGAGAACTGGTACACCTTTCACAAAGTACTCCTGACTAGTGCCTCAAAACCCTGCAAAATAAATAAATAAATACATACATACATAAAACAAGTCATGCAAAATAAATAATAAATATGTCAAGCCTCTTGCTGCCACAGAATAAAAATGTTGTGTTATTATCATACTGTTTCAGTCATTGGCTAGTGGAGCTGAATAATGCCAGCAGTCTACATGTAACATATCAGATTTAGACTTGATTTTAAGGCTAGCAAGAGACATTGATGTATAGTAGGGAATAAAGTCTTGAGTGAGAGGGAATAATACACAGCTCAAAGAAGGTTTAGAAAGATCAAAGGAGCCATTACTGGGCCAGTATTCAAACAGCAGGAAGGGAAATATGGTGTTCGTAATTCTTCCAGATATTGTGGAAAAAGCCAGTGAAGGGATTTATAATGCAAAGCAAAAATCTTGAAATCAATAGTATGCTTTACTGGTATTCGCAGTAGTGCCTGTAAAGTATGGGGTGGAGAGGTTAATTAATCCATTTAAGAGTCTGTATTTTGAATTCATTTGAGGTTTTCTGCAGTAAGCTGGAAGACCCGTTTACAAATCTCTGGGAGATAAGAGAAGTAGGTATCAATACCTTTGTACTGGTGCACAAGTAGATCAATTGCTATCAGGAAATCAGCTTTAAATGACAGTCAGGAAACTTTGGTGATGGTATTTAAATGCTTTTGATGTCAGAATATATTCAGATATATCTTACCAACCTAACATAACACTTCAGAATTACACTGATCTGAAACAAAACAAAAGTAAAAAGAAAAGATGGAGAAAATGCTTTCATGGTGATTTTAAACATTTCAGCCACCTCTAAAATGCAAGAAAGTATCTTACAATTTATAAATCTGCCACAGCATAGTTAGTGTATATTTTTATAATTCACCTACATGGTTTATATATTTATTTGCATTTTTTCATTAAATAAAATATTTTTATCGGAAATTCTTCATAAACTAAAAATATACCAACAAAGGCTATAAATATAAAATAGCCACTAAGAAATCTTCACATTAATCACAGTCTCTCAAGGGAGCAATAATCATAGCTTGATAATAATAAAGCTATTTAATTACTGTTTGCATTCTGTCTGAAAAGATGAAGGATGAAATATGTCACTTGTCCAGGTGATTAAATATATTCTAAGTCTGGTTTTACCACAATGGGGAGATGGATTTTCTCTCATGAGTAACCGTCTTCCTCAACAGTCTTTTCCATTTCTGAGAAAGGGAATTCTGTTTATATAAATCAGCATTTCAAATGGGGAGGCTGCTCTTGTGCAGTAAGAGCCACGATGAGATGCAGAATCTGTGTTTTTATTTGTTTGTGAGTCTATACTCCCTTAGAAATGCAGGAGGTGATTGAGATAGTCAGGTTGCCCTCCCAAGAGCATCAAGAGCAGCTCTGTGGAAAGAGACCTGGGAGTCCTGGTAGACAATAAGATGACCATGAGCCAGCAATGGGCCCTTATAGCCAAGAAGGGCAATGGCATCCTGGGGTGCAACAAGAAGAGTGTGACCAGCAGGTCAAGGGAGATTATCCTGCCCCTCTACTCCGCCCTGGTGAGGCCTCATCTGGAGTACTGTGTCCAGTTCTGGGCTTCCAAATTCAAGAAACACAGGGAGCTGCTGGGGAGGGTGCAGCAAAGGGCCACAAAGGGCCCTTTGATTAAGGGCCTGCAGCATCTCTCCTACAAGATAACTACCTGGAGGGGGGGTGTAGAGAGGCGGAGGTTGGGGAGGGGGTCTCGTCTCCCAAGTCACAGGAGATAGGGCCAATGGAAATGGCCTCGAGTTGCACCAGGGGAGGTTTAGATTGGGCATTAGGAAACATTTCTTCACCGAAAGGGTTTTCAAGCATTGGAATAGGCTGCCCAGGGAAGTGGTTGAGGCACCATCCCTAGAGGTGTTCAAGAGGCGGGTAGACATGGTCGGCAGGAATATGGTTTAGTAATTTTTATTTCCTATTTCCTATTTATTTTTTTGTCAGAGTTAAGTTGCTGGTTGGACTGGATGATCTTTAAGGTCCCTTCCAACCTAGACGAATCTAGGATTCTAGGATTCTGGATTCTAGGATTTCTGTTGAAGGTTGCCCGTAGGGAGCCAGGGTTTGGAGCTGATGCTCCTCATGCGTCCCCTCCACTCAGGATTGTCTTTGATGGTGAGGTTGCCCTGGGCAGGCAGATGATAATAAAGCCAAACTCTAGCCCCCCAGCAGCTCCCTCTTAAGCAGGAGCCCAGGGCAGGGGGCAGGTGCTGAGGCGGGGTGGGGGCCAAGGCGGGGCTGGTTGCCAGGGGGCCCTGTGATGCGCTCTGGCGCCTGGGATTCCGCAAGTAACACGTCACCATGGGGGTGGCTATAAAGGGCCCCGTCCGGCAGCGCTGAGCCATTCGAGCCCAGGACGATGGTGAGTAGGCTGGCGGGGGGAGGCTGGGTTGGAAGAGGGCCGGGGCAGAAAGACTGGCCCCCCAGGGGCGGGGGGTGGGTTCCCTTCACACACCATCCAGGGCCCAGCCGCTGGCGGGAGCGCCTTGAGCACGGTGTCGCCACCACCGCTGCTGCCGCCAGCTCTGGGCGCAGGCCTTGCTGCCTCCCCGCTGCCTCCCCCCTCTCCTGCCTGCCCCCAGCTCCCTGCGGCTCCCGGCCCCGCTCCCCCCACTGCCAGCTCCCTCCCAGCCCCACTGAGACCCTTCTCTCTCTCCTCCTGCAGGCCATGGCTGCCACAGGGCTGTTGCTCTTCCAGGCTCTGCAAAGCTTCTTCCAGCAGGTGCTGGCTGCTCAGCTGGACGAGGCCATGCCAGAGCGCATGGAGCAGCGTGAGACGTCCCTGCGAGAGCGGGTGACTGAGCTTCTGCAGGGGCTGGAGCAGGCTGCCGCTGCCTGGGCAGCCCCGCTCCTCCCTGCCTTGCAGCAATGGCACTTCGGGGCCATTGCTGCGCTTCTCCTCCTCCTCCTGCTACTGGGACTCGGCTGCTGGCTCTGGAAACGGAGGTGCCAGACAGGCAACAGCGGCACGGAGCGCACCACCACCGAGAAGGCCGAACGAGAGGAGTCCGAAGGAACAGCCAGGGTTGCGATGCATGGGCGCAGGATTTCGGCCCAGCGCCTCCTGGACCTCTCAGAGTCGTTCACCATGGTGGAGGAGCTGGTTGACGAACTTCTGCGGATCTGCCGAAAACTGTCACGGAACAGTTTCATGCCAGAACCGAGGCCAGTCGTCGGGGTGAGCAGCGCCCTAGGAGGTTGGAGTGGCTGTGAGGACGATGCCGTGTACCGCCTCCTCGTGCCCCTGAAGCCCCCTCGTGGCCATGCCTTCCACGTGGACGTGGGCACCTCCTCCAGCAAGGGCACCGCGGAGAGGAAGGCCAGCCTCCGTGTCGAGCTGCGGTGCACGTGCATGAGGGAGCAGCTGGCCGAGGACATGCTCTGCTTCCTCCACCACCCCCAGAAGGAGCTGAAGGAAAGACAGGCTCCCAGCCTCCTGGGCACCCTCTGCACTGGCCCCTACCTGGACACCGACAAAACCTCACGCTGGCTGCAGATCTTGCTGAAAAGGGCCTGGGCGGTTATGCCTCAGTCGGCACACTGCCGTCTGACGGTGCTACCCTCCAGGCACTCCTGCACCCTCCGGCTCACGAACGCTTCCGGCAGCACCGTCCGCATTGAGATGCTCTTCGGCGTCAAGGAAGGCGACTCCTATGTCTTCCTGAGCTGAAAGGAGCCGCTGCCAGGAGCCTGCCTGGCAACAGAGTCTCACTCCCTTTACCCCTGGGCAGCAATTGCCCTCCCTCCCTGTTCCCGAGTCCCTTCCCTTGGTGACCCTTGACCCTCTGTCAATAGCTTTCAATAGATGACTTGTTTGAACAAACGCTGTCTGTGAGAGTCCGGGCATCACTTGGTTGGCAAAGGCGGGCATAGGGTGCTGGCTGCTCAGCTGCCACAGGGTCGGGGAGCGTTGTGCAGAAGAGCGGCCGCAGCGCGCTCTGCTTTCGCGAGTCCCTGGGCCTTGGCTTGCCAGGGCTGGCGGGTCAATCCCAGTAGCAGCTGGGCATCACACAGCTGCTCAGTCCCTTGCCCTACTTGGGATGGTGGAGAGAATCTTAGGGGTAAAAGTGGGAAAACTTGTGGGCTCAGCTAAGGCGGTCCAGCAGGAAAAGCAAGAGCTACACGCCAAAGCAAAGCAAAAGAAGAACTTGTGCCCTACTCCCCTGCTCTGCCCACCAGAGCTGCCTTTCTGGGCAGCCTTCTGCCTCCCTGGCCCTCGGGTTACCGTGAAATTTCCCGGCCTTGTACGGCCTTCTACCTATTATCCTATCTCAACTGGGAAGGCACCCATAAGGATCAACCAAGGCCAATGCTCTGCTCCTCACAGGACCACCTAAACTTCAACCTTAGGACTCAGAGCCTTCTCCAGATGCTCCTTGAACACTCACAGGCTTGGTGCCACGGCCACTTCCCTGGGGAGGCTCTTCCAGCAACAGACCACTCTCTTAGTGAAGGTGGTTCTTAGTGAAGAACCTCTTCCTAACGTCCACCCTGAACTTCCCCCGATGCAGCTTCATGCCATTTCCTTGTGTCCTATCGCTGCTCACCAAAGCGAGCAGGTCATCCCAGTCTTCAGAAAGGGCAAGAAGGAGGACCCGGGAAACTACAGACCGGTCAGCCTCACCTCCATCCCTGGAAAGGTGATGGAACGCCTCCTCCTGGGTGGGTGTCATCTCAGAGCATATGGAGGAAAAGAAAGCTCTCAGAAGTAGTCAACATGCATTTACCAAGGGGAAGTCATGTCAGGCTAACCTGATAGCTTTCTACGGTGGCATGGCTGGTTGGATAGATGAAAGGAGGGCGGGTGGTGGATGTTGTCTACCTTGACTTCAGCAAGGCTTTTGACACCGTCTCCCACAGAATCCTCACAGGTGAGCTTAGGAAGTGTTGGTTAGATGAATGGACAGTGAGGTAGATTGAAAACTGGCTGAAAGACAGAGCTCAGAGGGTAGTTATTAGTGGCGCAGAACCTGGTTGGAGTTCTGTAACAAGTGGTGTTCCCAAGGGGTCAGTACTGGGTCCAGTCCTCTTCAATATATCCATCAATGACCTGGTTGAAGGGTTGGAATGTACCCTCAGTAAGTTTGCTGGTGACACAAAACTGGGAAGGGTGGTTGACACACCAAAAGGTTGTGCTGCCATCCAGCAAGACCTGGACAGGCTGGAGTGTTGTGCAGAGAGGAACCTGATGAAATTCAACACAGCCAAGTGTAGGGTGTTGTACCTGGGGAGGAATAATCCCCTGTACCAGTACAGGTTGGGGGCTGACCTGCTGGAGAGCACCTCTGGGGAAAAAGACCTAGAAGTCCTGGTGGACAACAGGGTGCCTATGAGTCAGCAATGTGCCCTTGTGGCCAAGAAGGCCAATGGCATCCTGGGGTGCACCAAGAAGAGCGTGGCCAGCAGGTCAAGGGAGGTCATCCAGCCCCTCTACTCTGCCCTAGTGAGGTCCCATCTGGAGCACTGTGTCCAGTTACAGGCTCCCCAGTTCAAGAAGGACAGGGAACTGCTGGAGAGGGTACAGCAGAGGGCTGCAAAGATGATTAGGGGCCTAGAACATCTCTCGTTGAGGTAGATTGAAAACTGGCTGAAAGACAGAGCTCAGAGGGTAGTTATTAGTGGCGCAGAACCTGGTTGGAGTTCTGTAACAAGTGGTGTTCCCAAGGGGTCAGTACTGGGTCCAGTCCTCTTCAATATATCCATCAATGACCTGGTTGAAGGGTTGGAATGTACCCTCAGTAAGTTTGCTGGTGACACAAAACTGGGAAGGGTGGTTGACACACCAAAAGGTTGTGCTGCCATCCAGCAAGACCTGGACAGGCTGGAGTGTTGTGCAGAGAGGAACCTGATGAAATTCAACACAGCCAAGTGTAGGGTGTTGTACCTGGGGAGGAATAATCCCCTGCACCAGTACAGGTTGGGGGCTGACCTGCTGGAGAGCACCTCTGGGGAAAAAGACCTAGAAGTCCTGGTGGACAACAGGGTGCCTATGAGTCAGCAATGTGCCCTTGTGGCCAAGAAGGCCAATGGCATCCTGGGGTGCACCAAGAAGAGCGTGGCCAGCAGGTCAAGGGAGGTCATCCAGCCCCTCTACTCTGCCCTAGTGAGGTCCCATCTGGAGCACTGTGTCCAGTTACGGGCTCCCCAGTTCAAGAAGGACAGGGAACTGCTGGAGAGGGTACAGCAGAGGGCTGCAAAGATGATTAGGGGCCTAGAACATCTCTCGTATGAGAAAAGGCTGAGAGACTTGGGTCTTTTTAGTCTGCAGAAGAGAAGACTGAGGGGGGATCTGATCAATGCTTATAAATACTTAAAAGGTGGGTGTCACTGCTGGTCAACACTTGCACCAGAAAATCATGCAATAAGGTAAGAAAGTAAAAGAGATTGCAAATTGAAAATAAAATAAAGTCTTTGTCTTTAGATATCAAACATTTTCAATCGAAATGATTCACATTTTCAATCATTTATTTGCAGTTCTTGGGGGGGGGTGAGGAATCTGTTCCTTTTCAGGAAAAGTTGAGATTTCACTGGAGTTTTCAGCAAAATATTTTTGAAAAACTGCCCAGACTCTGAGATTCACCAAACAATGTATGGCAATAATCGGCTAGGCAGCAAAGTGTACAAAGAGAAAACGTATCGCTGTTCTATTTTATAGGCTAAATCCTGACCATGCCATTTTAGCCTTTCTTCAGCTCTCAGATTTCCTTAATCGTACTGAGAAACACCCAGCACGAATCTAAAAGAGCCTGTAAAAACCTTAGCTTATTCTTTTGTGTTTGTGTGTATGAATGTTAATAATATTTGGCTATATTAGTGCTGGCTTACCTCCCTTCCCTTCCTGCTCATTCTCTGCTATCTGAAATATCTAAATGATGTCAGCTCCTTCAGGATTTTGCTAAACATCTACTTATTCTTTCCATTATCCCAGGCTGCTCTTTAAGGAAATAAAAGTTTGTTTCCACTCTTCTGATAAATTACAGATCTGAGCGAATTTATTTACTTGGTGAATAAGGAAACATGTGTTATGAATTTGATTTTTGCGACAGAGAAGCACAAGCTGAGGTTTGTGCAGGGTCTTTTGTCTGTACTAGAAGTAGCAGGATACATTCTTTCAAATGGAGCAATTCTCCCTTCTTGCATAAAATCACAGCAAAATGCTTTGGGAAGAATTTCTCTATAGAGGTCAAAATAGATGGGTTCTTCCGTCCTGAAGCTCTGGAGTGCCAAAAGAACTGACTGCAAAATGTCACCGCATTTCTTAGGTTTTCATAGCCTGCAAAGCTGCTGCTCAATACTGTTTTCAGAGGGCTTGATTAATGAATAAATTAATAGATTTGCTTTCAATTTCACAATAGTTTTCCACTCTTTATCTCAAATTAGAAATGAGTTCGCGTGTTTGTGAATTACAGAATGAGGAAAAGTCAAGGTACCGTGCCGTACTGATAAAACGGTGATCTTGTTCTCTTTCTGAAGTAGAAAGAAAGTTTCTGAAAGTCAAGAAAGTGGCTGCAACTGAACATAGCCAAAACATAACAAACAGGAATGATCATTAAGATGCATTCCCTGACCATGCAGATGGCAAGCATCAGGTCAAAGAACAGTCAAGTCTGACTTCTTATTGTCTCGATTAAAGGGAATGGTGTGCAAATACAGAATGCAACTGCCCAACCTCTTGGTCAGGTGTGATATTTGTTCAGAAGCTATCAGAGATCAGAAAAACCTCCATATTTTCTGAAACTTTAAAAAACTTTTGGTTTGTGTTTAGCAGAAAATTATGTAGAGAAGTGAGGATTCCAGAAATATCAGTTTGGGAAAACGCACTGTTTTGTTTTCTCTAAGAAAAATATAAAAATTAAGTAATGCATTATATTGCATGGGGTGAAGGAAATAGTAACTAATACAAATAATCCTCGCCCCTTTAGCTGTTTAATTTAAAAAATTATGGAGCAGAAAGTGTTATGCACTATCTTCAGTTTACTTGGTGTTTATTTTCACAAAACGAATATTGCTTTTGTCTTTCATTTATTCTATGCTTTGTTTGCTTGGGATTTTGAGGAGATAACTTCAGAGTAGTTGTGCAAGGTAGAAACATAACTTTTCTTCCTCACTGATAACATGAAGCAGAAACTGAGATGGCACCACATTTGGTTTTATGTTAATGGAACAATTCCACATAGAATTTTCAAAATGTACTGTTTTCTGCTTTGCTACCAGTTTGAGCACAGAAGCCACACTGTAGGAATAGTTAAGTAAGAGTACAAGGAAATTCTCCAGGGGAATTTGAAGGGTTTTGGAATATCTCTAACATACCTGCAAGCTAACCTGTGGCTCAGTGTTTACAGTTATATTTGCTGTTCTAAGAAACAATTTCTTCAAATTATTTTTTTTTTTTATTAAGAGCTATTATTTACTGTAAAATGTTTTTAGGACTATATTCAGAGATTACTGAACAGGGCATGCTTACATGGGGTGGCAAATATAAACCAAAGCAAAGGTATTGTTCTGTGGTGAATTCTAGTAATATAACACCCTCATGGGCATACTATGTGCATTTGGGAAATAGTATTACACACTAGTAAGGACAGTAATATGTCCACATATAGTAAGGACAGTCCCAGGTTCCCAAATAGCAAAGAAACAGCTGAATTTGAATCTTTCTTGTATTGCCAGATATTGCCTAAGGCTCGTACAAAACTTTTACACGCATGCTACCATTCTGTTTTCTGTAAGAGCTACCTATTTGTTTTCCCATAACTTTATGTTTCTTTCTGTGAATATAGGCTATTGGCATATTTCTAATCCTTTCCCCTTGCTTCCAAAACTAGAGGGTCAAGGGACTGGTTTTCGTTAACATGAAAACATATTTAATTAACTTCTTACATGGACAGAGACTTAGAGAAGCTGTTGTAGCCACCTTACTAGGTAATGAGCATCATCTTCTGTTTCGCATAACAGACCTCAAAACTATTCCCAAGACTGTAAATAAGCTCAACACTTTTCTTTTTCTTCCTTCCAAAATTCTGTTTTTCCCTACATCCATCTGTTTCACAAGATGGATAAACCTAGTTTTGGAGGCACAAGACAAACTCTCCACCTGCATATCCAGAAATGGATGCAGTATTGCCCCAGCCTTCCTACCTGGAAATTATTCTGAACCAATAGAAGCATCTGATTTTTGAGATCTGAGAGAGTGAAGATATTTGCAGAATTACATCTGCAATGGGAGCATTTTCTGCACTCCCCCATACCCTCTATAAGCAGAAACAATAACTTTTTTAAAAATGAGAAATATCTACATATTTTCAGGATGGTCAAAACCCCACCACTGTTCCAGAATGCAAGATACTCTGGAAAGTAGCAGGCTTTTGAGACAGACCTACATCTGCATCTTCATTATCATCTTCCTCCTTCTCTTCATTAATATGGTCACATCCTCTTCCTAGGATAACTACCTGACCCTGAGCTAGGTTTCTCTAGGTTTCTTTCCTATTTTCCTTCTTCACCTTTTTTATTCCATCAGAAAACAGCTGGAAAGCTGCCTTATACCGAGATGTACCAGCCTCAGTATAGTTCTTAGAATCAAGCTTTAGAAAAGGTATCATCACCTTAATGTTTTTGTGAGTAATAACAAGAACAGAGTTTATCTTGTTTTCTTTTTTTGTTTTGTTTTGGTTTGTTTTCTTTTTTCCTTTTTTTCATTTTTCTTTTTTCTTTCTTTTTTTTTATTTTTTCTTTTGGGGCCTGGTACAAGTGCTGTAACCCAGGGTGAGTGGATAGAAAGGGAGTTGGTTATTGCAATGATGAAGTGAAACAGATGTATAGTTGCTGCCTCATAAAAATATTACAGCCAGCCAGTGCAAGGACTCTGAGGAAGATAGCCTGACTATCCAGCTGTGCTAGACGAGTTCTCCAAAGTCTGCTGCTTTCTGTGTGCTTTCACTGAAGATGAGTAATGTTCTGGTCAGGGACAGCAGACAACATAAAACAGATAAACAAAAGTTCAATCACACAGAGAAGCCAGCATGAACTATGACTTCAAAGGTGGCACTCATCTCATCTGCTCAAGCCATTTGAAAGTTGGACAACTGGACTAAGATAGTTATCTGAACTCCTTCAAAAGTCAGCAGAAAATAAGTGAACTGAATCAGTCATATACAATGATCCACAAGTGGGAGAAATTGAGTTTTTCAACACCAGCCTAAAATTAGACAGTCAAGCTAAATCTGTAAGATACATGTGAGGTAAAATGATTGCTTCAGTTTCTGAGAAATGAATAAAACACTGAAAAATATTCTTCAAAAATATTTATGCAGTTGGTAAAGATTCAATAAAGGATTTTATGTGAGGAAACACATAAGATTTTCTTTAGAAGAAAATACTTCTTAATCTTAAATTATTT
Organism: Calidris pugnax; assembly: GCF_001431845.1. Taxonomy (NCBI): domain Eukaryota; kingdom Metazoa; phylum Chordata; class Aves; order Charadriiformes; family Scolopacidae; genus Calidris; species Calidris pugnax. Next base: position 10,274,939 of record NW_015094510.1, on the reverse strand, counting down.
TTCACTGGCTTTAATTGTAATTTCCAATGATTTTAATGTACATCTTTATTTTTCAATAGTAAAAAATGGGATCATTTTCTATACATCAGAAGCATTAGTTATGAACTGACAAACTGACAATATCACATGAAAGAAAGAAAGCAAACATGACAACTATAACTTCCTTCTCTAAGTGTAAATTGTTATATAAGAATTTTTTCATCTCAGATGTTTTTGTTTTTTAAGATACAAAGCACAGCATTTTATCCTAAATCAAGAGTCACATATTCCATGCTCTTTCAGAGCAAGTTTGTAAAACATGGAGGGTTTTAAGAAAGAAAGAGTTAAATTTCTGTTACGGAGATAGTCAAAACAAGAAGTAGTGGCAATATTCAAGCTAGAAATAAAGACAATTATTTCTGGTAGTGAAGATAAATATGAAGTGAAATAGACCCTAATGGAGAGGGGCAGAGCAACCGGGGATTTCTCATCTATCCAGAACAGTTTGGCAGACATGATCCTGCTTTAGGGCTTGGGGATGGAAAAAAATAACCAGTCAAGATCACATCTAATCTTATTTTTTGCTACTCTATTTTTAACAAGAGGTAAGTAAAAACTTTCCTTCACCCCTCCTCCTCTTCCTCCCTGAAAGTTCATATTCTTGAAATGTGTTCTACCAGTGCCTGGAGTCAGTGGTGAATATTTAAGCTCAAAAGATTAGACATACAATGGAAGAGTCAAGAGTTAAATATGGATAAGAAATGATTAATAGACTCTCAAACAGAAGCTGAATGGACAAGTCATTTCAGAAACTATTTTCACTGAGCAAACATGCAGGCACTGTTTGGTGTACTGGATTGATTGGGATTAGAAGTCAAGGTGGCCTGACTGGGCTACAGGCTAATAGCTAATAGCAAACATTCGTGTTCACTGTGATGGTAGGAACAGATGAAACAACAAAATCTGAAAGAAGCTACTTGAAAGTACCTTCTGTATGTCTTTGACCTCTGTGTAGTTGTAAGTGGAGAATCCGCAGTGGCATATTTAGATATCAAATAATCACATTCAGTTACTGTTTACAATACAAGAGTCAGTTGCGAATATACACTGCTGCCTGCAAAGAGTCTGACAGCTTTAACACTTCTTATCTAGCCCTCTGTTCCTGACTTGCAACGTGAGGATTTAAAAATGGAAGAGATACTGCTTGGATCATCTAATTTGTCTGCACTCATTACAAATTTCCTTTTCTGCCTCTGAAAGCACTCAGTCCATTTTAAAAAGGAAACCTTTGAAGCACTGAGGCTTATCAAGGAGGCTAAAGCAACATACCTCAGTAGTTATAATCCCTCAATTCTGCATCCTTCCCTTTAAAGTAAGCAGTAGAGCTCATTCTTGAGCAGGTGAGGAATTAATGAATATACAGTTCTATTCTTCAACAGTGTAGCTGCACCTGTTACCTTTTGTAGGCATTTATATACTTATTTTTTATATAAATTATAGGGTTTTTTATATATATGAACTGTAAATACATACGCTATATGTTTCTATATAAATGAAAATGTATAAATTTAAGGTCATAACTTAATGGGTATGTTGGCTGATTTTTCTTCCAGATAGTCAGACTAACATTAATAGCTTTCCACTTCTTACACTTTAAACACCGCATCTGTTGTTATATTATATAAACACAGCAACCTGCTCTAGTGGGAAGTGTCCCTGCCCATGATGATCTTTAAGGTCCCTTCCAACTCTAACCATTCTATGATTCTATGATTCTATGATTTTGAGTGCAAGTTTGCATATTCTGGAAGGTTATGTTCAGGACACAAGGTTGAATAATGGTTCTTTTATTACTATTGATGAAGCTTTCAGCAACTACTCCTGTTAAGGTGGTATATATATATAAGAACTTCCTTCTGGAAAAACAATTACAATCTGAGGGAAGGGAAGGGAAGGGAAGGGAAGGGAAGGGAGGGTGGGAAGAAGGAAGGAATACACATATTTAAGTAATGTAGAATGCTTTCATTAGATCAATGTAGTAAATTTGAAAATTTGTTTTATTATCCTGGATTAACAACTTTTCACACAAAAAGACCTATTGAATATTTTGATCTATAATCTCTTACTTACTGTCACCATTAGTAGTTTGTGTAAAATACATTTTTTTAAACACTTTTTCCTGACAAAATATACATTTTAAGGAAACCACTATCAGTATTATTTTGATGCTTATTGCTGTACTCTTCTTAACATTAATTAGCTCATGTCTGAGTGTTTCAAAGATGGAAATGACTAAAAAATTGCTGATTATTAGTGATTTTCTGCTCTTGATGGTTTCTACAAACTTTCTTCCTTTTTTTTTTGGGCTTGTTATTTCTTCAGTATGAGAACTTCAGACAAAAAGAGCAAAGAAAAGCTGATATGCGAGCTACAAGTTCAAATAAATGAGTGAAAATATGTATTTTCTGATAGACAGCCGCACGCCCTTACACTAGAAATGTTCATATGGAACTAGTGGGCAAGAGTTTCCATTAGGTAAATTCAGTACAGTTCTGTTGACTTATGTGCCTGGACACACATTAGGTTTTTTACCCCGTCTTTATAGTACACAGTGATGCAAAACAGAGGCGCAGATACTGATGATTCACACCTGACTCTGCATATGCCATTGTCATTCTTGGAACTGCTGGGAGACTTACTTCAGATCTTTTAATCATTTTCATGTTAACTAGCTCAGATAGTGTCCCACTCAAATACCTACCAGGGCCTGCCTCACAGAAATCTGTGCTTGTGAGAGCAAATCGAGAAGCTCAGAGTGCTTCAAATGGTGCATTTCATCGTGGAGACCTCACTGCTCACTTCAAGGCTCCTGGATGTAAGGTTGCACAGCACATACAGCCCCATCAGCTCTAGGTTCCTTCTTGTTGTTTTTTTTTTGGTTGTTTGTTTGTTTGTTTGTTTATCCATTCAGATAATAGGGCATATTCATTGAACTAGGTTTTCTCAGCTATGCCATGCCAAAGACTATCTGGACTGAAGAGAACCATGGGAGAATCAGGAGTTGGAGAGCAGAAGGAAGACAGATTTAAAGAGAACTCAGAGGATGATGATTACTTTAAATTCTGCCTTAGAAAAAACAATTGTTAGTAATTTTCAACAAAAGCCTTTCATACTTTAAATACACATTTCCAAATAGAGTAACATAAACTTTTAAACTTCCTACACAAAATACTATTAACTCTGTCAGCTACTGTAATTTTAATCATTTGTTGTATTTATGGATTTCTCTGACAATAAAGATTTAAATGGTTAACTGAATGACAAGGACTTAAAAGCTTACAGTGCACTTGAAAAAATTGTGTAATAACCTCACACAGACAGCTAAAGCTATAAATCAGACTTTTTGATAAAAACTTGCCTGAGAATCTATGCTTTTACGAAGTCCATAAAGTCACTTTGCTCCTCTTCCCCCAAGAGAATGATGAATGAAAAGTCCCTTTGAATTCTGCTCTTTTGTATTCCCTATCACCAATCAGCAAATGGAGGCAATATAAATTAGCTATTCATGAACAGCTATTCCAGAATAACGGTTCCTGAACAAACACATGTGAAAACATTTCTTTTTCTAGAATAGCTGTACTTTATTTCTACTTGAAATAATCTGCCTTTGATCTAAATGGGAACAAATCAGTCATGCTGAAATAAAGTCTATGGCTTGGACTGTTTGAAAATTGTTACTGAGCTTTAAAACTTAATGGGAAACATCTTTAAACATAAACATGTTAATATTGCAATAGCTGTAGGTGGTGTATTAGTTCAATATAGCAAACAGATCCAAAGCACTGAAAAGGTTCAAAGCTGGAAGAGCAGTTATAGCATACAGTGTTTCTAATCAATGTAAATGAGTTCAAACTGTGGTTCAGAAACAGTATTCAGAGTGTAAAAGAATGGGAAAAGGAACAATTTTCATCCTTTAATACAGGACACTTCATTTTACACACTTCACCAAACCCTAAACCCAGTGAAGCCAATGAGCCTCTCTATAAGGAATGTAGGAAAGCCATATTGGTTGTTGTACAACGTTAACTTAGAATGTATTGCACCTACCTTAAGACACCTTTCTTAAGCTGGCTTTTTAAATTCCTATTTCAAACAACCAAGTTGAAGTAAAGCTGTCATTTTTCATGTTCACATTGATTGCTAGTGGCTAAAAAAAAGGAGCAATACTTCAGTCACCCATATACCTCCAGATCAATTATCTCTTGTTGTCCAAAGTATGTGGAAGAGTGTCAGAACTACATTATTGACAGTTTTAAGAGAAACCATTAAAAATACTTGAACAACAGAAATACATGAACTTTACATATTCTAGAGTGTTAAAAATCAGTCAAAGATATGCCTGATTAATTAGATTTCTAAATTTCCTTTCACACTAGCTGTCTTTGGGACTAATCTATGTCCAGTTAGCAACAGGAAGTCTGTCAAGTTGAGATTATTTTATTTGAAATGAAATAAAAGAATAAAAAAGGCCTTAACTTTGGAAAATAAAATTGCTCTCATTTGCATAATCATCCCTCTAGGTAGTCAGCTATTAGTTCTAACTGCGGAACCACATTATGTTTTGGTAACACAAATACTCATTTTCTTGACTCAGAAGTCCTCTGATTGCAACTACCAAAGCCCGTCTGTGTTAGTTCAAGAGCTGGCATCACTTTGTATCACTCTGCAATTTGATTCTCCTCTCAAGAAATAGCCTGAAACCTTCTAAACTACTTGAACTTTTTTGTTATTATTTTAAAGCATCAAAACTGTACCTGATTAAACTGATCTGTTACTAAAGAGCTATTACCTTTTGTGTTTGATCTCTCCCTGTTGTGCCTTCACTTTAAAACATATCAATATATTGTAAGAGATAATAGCCCCAAGGTAGAACATTTGAAAGTTCTACGCTTATCAAACTTCCAGTAAAACAGGGAAAATTAGCTACTGTTTACATAAAAGAAATTGGATTAAGAGATTTGATATGGTCCATTTTGTTTAGAAAAAACAGTTACTGAGAAATAAACTGGGTTAAGTTCAAAAACAGTGAAAACAAAGAGTTCCAACAGAATTTAAAACAGCAGAGATTAAAAACAAAACAAAACAATACCCACAACCAAATCCCATAAACTTTCATGAAGTTAAGTTTTGCATTTGAAGTTGATGAAGAATTTAAAGAACATTAGATATCTAAAGGCTTAGGGTATTCACCAATAAATATACTTTTTGGGCTTTCTGAAGTTTAATCTCTGACTATTTGGTTATTTTCTTCACTAACCTCTGTGCTAGACAGAGTTTCCAGAGAAATAATCAGACTTCCTTAATGAATGTGATGAAGGAATCGGGGAACGGAAGTCATTATATTGAATAGTCAGTGGTGTAATTTTCAATGAGAATGAGCTACCTTTCTCCCTCAGATCCCACCACTCATTAGTATCTTTCAGAGTGTCCACAGACAGAACGCAGACAGTATGCAGTGTGACAGACACCTTTTTGCACATAAAAGGGCCACTGCTATTAATTTAGAGTTCATTACCCCTGACAAAAATGTATCTGGTTAAGGTCTTGGAAAACTTTTGAGAGTAGACATAAAACTTTTTTTTTTTTGTTCCCCCAACCAGTTTTTTTACAGGACTTTATTTTTATTAATATTACAGTCTTTTCACGTATGCTTTATGTAAGCATACTGGTTTCATGAAGGGTATTTTATCCTTTTTTTTTTTCCTTAAAATACATGCTTTCAACAAAGTCTGAATTCTGAATTATTGGATAAGCTTTTGTGCACAATCATGGTGGAATAATTTTTTCTTGTAAGGATGGCATCCCAGTTAGTAAGGAAAAATTAATCAATACAGAATGCAGAGCAAAAATCCTTCATGAAGTTTAGTTGTAGAATGGAGTTATTACTGAAGAGAAGTTTGGTTGAATAGCTGATCTTCCTCAAAAGGAAAAAGAATATAGTTAAATCACCTCAAAATTATATGAAGATGTAAAAAGTTGTTACGACAGATCTATCCAAATAATAATTTAAAATGGTTTACAGGCAAAATGAAATAACCAATGTGGATGCACCTCCAGTCTTTACTTTGTCCTAACAATTCAGAATTACAAAAGCCTACATAGTCCAGTGCATGACAACCATGATTTCAAAGATTATGAAGTCCCAGAAGAAAGCCTACTTGCTTCTCTTTAGGAAGACTGAGTAGGCTGAAAAAGACTGAACAACCTGGAGAGTAGGTTTCCATTCAGACCTACATCCAAGGCTGTGAGATACATTTTTCTGAGTGCTCTTCTGCCACAATAGGAGAGGGATAATAACTCGAGACATCTCTCTGGCTTATTAATTCATGACGTATTATAACCTTCATGGAAGCTCTGAAGTGCTGCTGACTTGCAAGTCAAAAAAACATCATCCAGTAATTTCACTATATTTAAATTAGTTCTCTTATGCAATTGGCTTTTATTTTTGCAGTGCTTTCCTTGCCTTTAATGGAGAAAACAAGTCACAACAGCAAAAAAAGAGTCTGAACTTACATCTGAGTCCTATTTCTTTCAGAATTCCTAGTTATATCATGTAATTGATGACATTTAATTTCCAGGAATGATTGGCATGAAATCTGGAAGATGTCCTGTTTTAGACTAGCTCCAGAAAAATCAGTTAATAGCAGTCCCATGGACAAATTGATATAGAATTAGATCCATAATGAGCCTTTTCGAAAAGCTATGCTTTTCTTCTGCTGAATCTTTTTTTTCTTTTCTTCTAGAACAACACACAAATCCTCCCAAATTATCCTACAGAAATTCCTGTGTAAACCATTACTACAAAAGTACAGGTTTTTTTGTTATTCGTAATGTGCCATAGTTACATAAGATTTTTTAAAATAATAAGAAATACATTCCCAAGTGCTTTTTAACTCCATGCATATGCATTTTAACATTTACAAAGGTAAAGAGGACAATAAATTTGGAGTTGATCTGCTGTGTTTTGATAAGAAAATAATAAAAAAAGTTATTTTACCTTGACAGAAATTAGCAACTTAAACTTCTCCAGTAGTTTATTTAGTCATACCTTACCCCAAAGCTAATTATATAAATGGTATTGTGTGTATCTTAGTCAATAAAAAAAACGTCTTGATCTCTTTGGACTAATAAGGACACACAACAGGGTCCTTAGGGAAAGAAGGACGGTGCAGAGCTAGACCTCCCCATGAAATTTTATTCTGGGTTTTTCCGTCAGTAGCGCACTTAAAATCCAATTCATCAGGTTACAACATGTCTTTATAAACAAAGACAGAACCTGCATTTGTGCTCTTGGCCTCTGCGCATAGGTAACAGAGTACTCATGAGATCTTGACATTTTTGTGCAACAACATGAAATGAAAATAAAAAGTTGAAACTGAAGCCGATAGATGATGCAGAGCTATCAGTGTTGCACAGTACAGTTAGCAGCAGGAAAAGGATTTTATGCCAACCTAATTAGACAATAGAGTAACCAAATCTTTGCCCTGATATGTACTTGGAAGTTTAGTTCTGACTAAAGAAGGAAAGTAAAACACTTAACTTTTCAACCTTTTCATATTTATGTGTAAATAACTAATGAATTGAGAATACTTAGTTCCATAACTTCCTCATATTTTTAAGCAGTGTAGATAGGATTTAGAAAAGAATGTTTTCAAACAAGAGACTTAAAAAAATCTTTAGCAATTTTTTTTCCCACTAACTGCAAGTATGAAGAAGGCATTTGACCGAGTGGATTGTGTTTAAGCTTATGAGCAACTTTAGACATAATCAAATGTTGATGTGTAAATCATCCCATGTATAACTACTGTATTGATATCTCTTTCAAATTTTTCTAATGTTTAGATTGGGCTCTCCCCTAGCTCTCTTCCCCACCCCTCCCACCCCTCACAATAAGCTCTATATTAATTTGGGATTCAGAAATATGTTTTGCTTTTAAGTGGAAAAATGAATACAATTGACTATGGACTTTAGGACAGGAATAAGAAAAAAGAAAATACTTTGATATGATAACGAACTTTTGTTTTTCCAGAAAAAAAACCAAAGAGCTTTCCGTGTATTCCAGGAATGATACTACAGTCTGTTCCAGACAGATGGGTCTCTGTTGGCTAGATCAGAATTTTGATGCCTAAATATGTAAGGATTATATTGATTTTTTGGTACCATTGAATTAATTAGTAAAAATAATAAAGTATTGCTTTATTATTATCAGCAGTCATGAAGTCTTCTAAACTAAGTAAATTTATGCAATTAATTGTAGGAGATATGCAGGGAATCTCCTTAATAAACACTCAAAATTATTATGAAAGACAATATTTACCCCCTTGTACTACTGCTGTGAAACAGCATAATAAATTGGAACAGGTTGCAGTTCACTAGGTGAGGTAGACTGAAAATCCATTAGATTAATTACTTCTCATAAGTATAATTATGTTTACAGTATGCTACATTTCTAGATGTCTAATGGGCTTCAAAGAAGTGCAAGGTATAATTAAAAACTTTATCTGGGAAGGCAAATCACTAAGCTTAAAACAAATTCTTCCAGCCAACTCAAGCAACAGCAGGCTTCATTTTCCCTAATTTGTAACTGTGTTATCTAAATAAAGAGCTCACATTCTGCAAACCACAGCTAACAGTGAAATCACACTATGGTTTAAACAGTGAAAAATATGTGTTTGAGAAAATCTATAAGCCTTTAAAGCAGACAGTTTCTTAGTGGGTCTAAACTGAGGGTGCTGTTTTTGTTTATACTGAGTAAATATCTGGTTGAGCAGTTTTAGCCAACGGAAAGTGCAATGATACATGTTACTGAGTTTACATATACTGGGCAGTCATGAAGAGTAGATAGACTTGCATTGAAGGACAAAATACAAGTTGGATTAATCCTGAAAATTGATGTAAAATAGCAAAAAATACAAAACAGAGCCAGAAGGGAATTAGAGAGTAGAGAAGGAGCCTTATTCTGCCTAAAATTTGATGTCTAAAAGTTCATAATCTGAATTATATATGCTAACTCTCTCTGTAATTAGCAGCATAAAATGCACAGTCACGATGCATTATATTCTACGAAAAAAAATATTCAGGTACATAATATGCATCTCCATCTCATTAAACCTGTTTCTCCTCAGGGTGACTATCTGATGTATTTTAGATATCTAACATTAAACAAGATGACTCTCACCTCTAAAAATTATATCTTATCATACTGTTTACAAAATATGTTAAAATATTTTTGTCAGATATCGGTCTAAGCTTTTCTTTACAATCTCCATTTCTTTCTAACTTGTAATGATGGTATAATGGTTCCAGTAGCCTGTTACTTCAGACAAATCCATTTTGTTTCTTCAGTTCTGTCCACTGTGATGATCAAACACTTTCCTCCATCTGGCAAACAAGATTTTACTGCTTTGCAATTTTAAGTCGAAACAAAAACTAGAGTAATCCAGGGTGCAGAATCAGGAATCCAAGATCTCACTATGCCAACTGATCTTTAATCAATATACTATTTTTCAATGACAGCCACAAGTACAGTGATCTTTCTCTATGTAATCCATGTAATCTCATATTTTAGCTTGACCACAACTAAATTTTGTGTTTCATCTAGCAACTTTTGAAGTTGCACAGTTACTTGTCTTTTCATTCACATATTTTCATTCTAATTCCCAGCTCCCCTCACAGAATATTGCTTTAAAAGGAGGTTAGAGATGAGGTATTTGTTGAGGAAAAATATGATCCAAAATAGAGGCAACTTCCAACTTCTTTTTTTTTTCCTATACAGATACTTAACATATGACTGAAAAACAGGCAGACTGAAGAGAAAAGAAAAAAAAGAAGAAAAAAAAAACAACAAACAAACAAACAAAAACCGATTCAGGTGGCTTTTATTTCTAAACTTATCACTATTACTTCTCACCATTGTCCTTATTCTTTAATGGGACTATGATAACACTCAATGTGTTTATTGGTATTATAATCAGGCCATTCTCTTGTTTAGAGCTGCTGAACATGTTTCTATTCTGAAAATAAATTTATCAATTTAATTTAACTAGAGACAAAGCAGGCCATTGATGCTACGCCTTCTCATAAAACTGTCTGTTAGTAGCAGTTTAAATTGACAAGTAATTGACCTCCTTGTGTCCCTCGCAGGAAAAATGTGAAAACTGACTTAACCAGGTTAAGATATGCAATCATATTGATGTTTTATCATCTGATTGCACAGGAATGTCAGATGCATTTAGGATGAGCATCAAAAAATAAAAGACACAGAAAAAGAACATCCTTCCTATAGAAAATATTTGTTACTATTAGTGTCTTAAAGTCAGAAAGAAACTGCTACAGGTAAGTATCAAGTTATAGTTCTGTGCAAAATACTGCTGTAGCCTCAGCTCATTAAAATACACTGTGTGTATTGTGGATTATTAAAACAAAAAATCAAATCATGCTGAATTCTACCAAGAATCCCGCCTAGAATATTTTCATAAGAAACAATTATTCTTAGCTTCTTCTGGTGCCTTGTGTCCATAAATATGCTTAAAGCACACTCTCCTCCAACCAAAATTAAGGGATATATACTAATACTGAATTAGGTTTATTAGATTGTGGGGTCTATTACTCTTAAGAATACCTTTTTTTCAATAATAAGGAACCTTCAATAAGGAACCAATGCTGGCATGTTCATTTTATATTTATATATTGGTATTCTAATTTATAATGCTTAACTTTGAAAACAGGCATTTTGAGATTAATTTCAGTACAGGACGTGGACCATAGAATAAAAGCCATTGGTATGAATTAAGAAATGGTCTTAATCTGATATTTATACAATGTGTGAGAAATACAAATTCCAGACCTAGTCAAATTGTCCATACAAATATTCTTGATTAAAAATTTGCTTCAAATATGTCTTTTCTAAAAAGAGAAGAGAAGAGAAGAGAAGAGAAGAGAAGAGAAGAGAAGAGAAGAGAAGAGAAGAGAAGAGAAGAGAAGAGAAGAGAAGAGAAGAGAGAAGAGGAGAAGACTGTTTCAGTTGAAAGGGGACCTACAACAATCATCTAGTCCAACTGCCTGACCAATTCAGAAGTGACCAAAAATTAAAGCATGTTTTTAAGGGCACTGTCCAAATGTCTCTTAAACACTGTCAGGTTTGGCAGTATTGACCATCTCTCTAGGAAGCTGTTCCAGTGTCTCACCACCCTCTCGGTAAAGAAATGCCTAGTAATGCCCAGTATAAACCCCCCCTGGTGCAGCTTTGAACCATTTCCAAACATCCTGTCACTGGATCCCAGGGCGAAAAAGATCAGCATCTCCCTCTCCGCTTCCTCTCCTCAGGAAGCTGTAGAGGACAATGAGGCCACCCCTCAGACTCCTTTTCTCCAAACTAGACAAACCCAAAGTCCTTAGCCGATGCCCATAGGACACTCTTTCCAGCCCTTTCACCAGCTTTGTTGCCCTCCTCTGGAACACATTCAAGGACCTTCATAACCTTCTTAAATTGTGGGGTCTAGAACTGCACAGAGCATTTAAGATGAGGCTGCACCAAAATTGAATAAAACGGGATAATCACCTCTTTTGACTGGCTGGTGATACTGTGTCTGATGCACCCCAGGATGTGGTTTGCCTTCTTGGCTGCCAGGGCACACTGCTCACTCCTATTGAGCCTGCTGTCAATCAGCAGCCCCAGACGTCTTTCTGCAGGGCTGCTCTCCAGACACTCCTCTCTTGGTTTATACTTGTGCCTGACATTACTTTGACCTAGGTGCAGAATCTGGCATTTTGACTTGTTCAATATAATCCCATTAATGATTGCCCAATGTTCCAATCTATCTAGGTCCCTCTGCAAGACCTCTTGCTCCTCAGGAAAGTCAACTGCACTTCCCAGTTTGGTATCATCAGCAAACTTGCTAATGGTGCATTCAACTCCTGCATCCAGATTGCTGATAAATATATTAAACAGGATTGGCCCTAGAATTGAACCCTGAGGAACACCAATGGCGACTGGTCACAAGCCAGATATAGTTCCATTCACTACAACCCTTTGAGTTCTGCCCTTCAGCTAGTTCTTCACCCAGTGCACTGTGAAACCGCTCATCCCGCAGTTGGACAACTTGTCCAGACAGATTCTGTGAGGGACAGTGTCAAAAGCCTTACTAAAATCCAGAAAAACTGCATCCACCATCTTCCCTTCATCCACTAGGTGGATGACCTTATCATAGGAGTTATCATCAAATTAGTTAAACAGGACTTTCCCTTTCCCATGTTGACCGTGTCTGATGACTGCATTATTCATTAACTGCTTTTCAGTAGTACGCAGTCTAATCTTCTTCTCCATAATTTTTCCAGGAACTGATGTTAGACTAACCAGTCTGTTGTTCCCTGAGTCTTCACTCACACCCTTTTTGTAGACTGGAATAACATTGGTTGACTTCTAGTCAGCAGGGACCTCCCCAGACTCCCAAGACCTTTGGCAGATAATCAAGCGGGGTCCTACTCTACCATCCCCTAGCTCCTTCAGTACTCTGGGACGAATCTCACCAGTCCCCATGGATTTGTGAATATTCAGCTGATATTGGTCCCTTACAATTTCAGCGTCTACAAATGTAAAGTTACTGTTCCCACACTGCTAGTCCTCTGATACAGCAGACCAGACAGCTCACGATCTAACAATATTATTAAAGATTGAGGCAAAAACTGCATTGAATAGTTTTACTTTTTCTTCATTCCTATTAGTCAGATGACCATCTTCAACAGGTATCAGTCCAATGTTTTCCTTAGGCCTCCTCTTGCTATTAGGATACTTATAAAAGCCCTTCTTGTTATCTGAAGTAACACTGGCCACTTTCAACTTTAATTGAGCTTTGGCCTTTCATGGCTTCTCCCTGCATATACAAACTACGGCGCTTTTATCTTCCTCTGACGCCTGACCTTGCTTCCAGAGACCATACAATTTCTTTTTCCTTTTGAGCTCCACAAGGAGTTCCCTGTTCAGCCAAGTTGCTCTTCTACCCTGCTTGCTTGAGTTATGACACAGTGGAATTGCCTTCTCGCACAGTGGAATTGTCTGCTCACCCAGTGGAATTGCCTGATAGTCAAAAGTAGAACTTGGTAAATAAAAGACCACTTTTGGTCATCTCCTCTGCACATTGGCCAGGGTTCAGATTGCTTAGGCTTCATGGGTCATATGGCCACAAAAATATTTTTTCCAAAATAAAGGACACTTCTAATAATTAATATACTTCATGGTTAAACAGTAAGTGCTCTGACCAGCTACTCTCAGCATATCTTAAGTGCTTTATAAATATGCTCACCACTACTTCGATGAGTAAGGTCAAGAGAACTGTTTTGTTGTCAAGGTAGAAAAAAGACACTGGAAGGGAATATGAATGTTACAATTGAGACTGTCAAATATAGGCTAAAAAAGATTAAAACCAATTTAGATATGTATTTTTTCCTTTTAGTTGAAACACTCCTATCTTAAGTAATTTATCTAGAATTATAGCATTGCTGAGAAAGGTGTAGAATACAAAGTATTTATCTGGGTTTTTTTTAGCCACACACATTTGCAAGAGACCTCACTGTAGTCCTCATCAAATGGCATCAGAATTTCCTTCAGACTGTTTAAAAAGCCTGTCTTGGTCTTGTTTGTTTTATACTGTTTTATCATCTTGCAGTATAAAACAAAAGATTGTGATTTTCTAATTATAAAACTAATTAACTCTCACAAAGTAAAGGACCTGGACTTTAGCTCTTGAGCTATTTCTGTAGGTGTAGAGCACAAAACAATTCACTATCTAATCTCAACACCAAATTGTGTATTTAGAGAACAGGGACCCCCCTTACCAGTCTAATTATAAAGTTTTAGAAAACATAAAAATAACTGTATTTGTTTATATAGATATAGATTTCCTGCATAGTTTTCAGGGTTTTGTCCATTATTTTTAATAAAGAATATAATTAAAATATCTTGCTCATATACAAAAGTTGTATTATTGCAACCACAGATGTGAATGTTTTATCCTCAAAATGACAGTAGTAAAACAACAGTGATAGTTCTGGTTTGGGTTTGTTGTACTTATTTTGTCACTTTTTGGTGGGTTTTTTTTGTTGTTTTTTTTTTGGTTTGGTTTTGTTTTGTTTTCTTATTTTTTTAAGTTACAAGGGCTTGGTTTTACTTAAAAAATACAAAGCCCTGTTAATGTTACACTTAAAAAATACAAAGCCCTGTTAATGTTACACTTGATCAATGCATACAAAGCAGAAAGCTCTTTTATTAGCTGTCTATAAACATACAGTTTGATAGTCCTTTTCATAACTCCCCTGTCCTTGCTTTCTTCTCCTTCACTGACTATTCACTTTATAACTTTTGTTTTACACTGTTTGAGAATTTATAATTGACTCTGTGAACAGTGTTGAATTAATAAATGTCTTGGAGATGGAAATATATCCTCAAAATGACAGTAGTAAAACAACAGTGATAGTTCTGTTTTGGGTTTGTTGTACTTATTTTGTCACTTTTTGGTTTGGTTTTTTTTGGGTTTTTTGGTTTTGTTTTGTTTTGTTTTCTTATTTTTTTAAGTTACAAGGGCTTGGTTTTACTTAAAAAATACAAAGCCCTGTTAATGTTACACTTAAAAAATACAAAGCCCTGTTAATGTTACACTTGATCAATGCATACAAAGCAGAAAGCTCTTTTATTAGCTGTCTATAAACATACAGTTTGATAGTCCTTTTCATAACTCCCCTGTCCTTGCTTTCTTCTCCTTCACTGACTATTCACTTTATAACTTTCGTTTTACACTGTTTGAGAATTTATAATTGACTCTGTAATAAATGTCTTGGAGATGGAAATATTTTTTTTTTTTCTCCAGAAGAGCAGTATATCCTCAGTGTACAGTTTTTATGGGATTACTGTAATCTTTCTTCTCCCTTTATTTCCTTGTTTTATTCTCTAAAAATCACTTTAAGGAGTCTTTAGAGATTGCCTCTTCACACAAATATCAGGAATATTTCTTAACACTTGACACTACCTGTTCTAAATGAGGCAGACTGACATCTACACAGAGAAACCTAGACACCTCTGAGTAGGGCTCAACACGGAAAAATTGCGGGGGAAGAAACCTGAGAATATGTGTCGATAGCAACTTGGTCAGTTAATTCTTTTTAGTTCATAGAAAGATCTGTCTTTTTAAGGAGAAATGCATGAAATTTTAAAAATGCATTTTTATAAAAACAATGGAATGGAAGGGGAAAGGCTGGATTGCTAAAAGAATGACATGTAAAGGAAGACACAAAAATATATGGTTCAATGCAAATAGCAAGTTTTGGTCTCGTTTTTAGCTTTTCTAAACAATGTAAAAATAGTTGGAATGAGCAGTCTTGCATATTGGAACTGTACAGAATACTGAACATTAGGATAGTTTAAAAAATGCAAACATGGAGTAAAATGGTAAACTGGAATAGAATTCTGAGAAAAGCATGAGAAGAGTTGAAAAAGACTAGTGATAAGTGATGCAAAGAAGTAGTAAAACCTGCCTCAGCTATAAAATACACTTTTTATTACTTACAAATTTTCCTATTCTAAATGTCATTTACAGAAAACTCCCACACTACAAACTTTTTATAAAGCCTGGTAAAACACAAACATAAAAAATCAATTTTCTTTTTGCTATGTTTTCAGTGAAATACAGAGGGTAGGAGTGGAAGAGGAAGGGAAAAAAAGGCTCAAGGTTTCATTATTGTGGTTTTCCTAGTAAATTGTTTAGTTGTATGGTCATTTTCTCTTTTTCTACTTTAAAAAATATATTTAGAGTGCAGAATTTGATGAAATGTCACACTCCTTTGATTTATTAAGTAATCTGGAAAAGATGTGCTGCAGTCATGACATTTGCATTTGATTAACAAAGACAACATAATCCAGTATGACATTCTGTTAAGAAGGATTAAATATTATTACATAGAGAAGGTGGTCAAACAATCTACAGGAATTTCTGTTTACTTCTGTGCAGGTGAAAAGTGTCTTTTTAAAACTAAATATTTTAAATAAGATAATGGAGAATCTTTCTCCAGTTTCTCAGTAGCAGCTGTTTCCATCCCTTTGCCTCTTATTCTGTGAGATAGAAAAGTGAGATGGAAAAAAAAAAAATATATATACTGAATAACATAAGATTAGTACTACAGACCATAATTTCATATCAAAAGAAGGTTGACTTAAGAGTGGCACATCCCAGCTTGGTGACATCACAGTACTTGTGATGGTCAGTAAGACTGGTTATTTGAGTAACCTACATATTATTTTATGTCATCTGAAAAATTCTGCTCCCTATTTCAGTTTTGTTTGGAAAATCCAAGGCAAAAGTATGTGGCAGTTGCACATAGTTAGAGAAGAAAACTTATGACCAAAGACTAAAATGGATTCTTTTCAACAGTGATCCTAAGATACACTTATCTTTTGCATCCAGCAACAACTTTTATTAACATCCTTTCTTTAAATAATGTAAAAAAACCCCTCAAAAACAGGAGAGGCAGGGAAAGTAGGAGCTGTCATCCCATGTCGCAATATCTATAGTGAACAGGTAAAACCTAGACTCAGAAAATAGCATGTGTCAGCCTCTTCAGAACAATCAGCTGGCAGAAAAGAGATGTCATTTGGAATGAGTTGGAACATTTTGTAACTTACTCTCTCTCAATCACCCAGCCACTGTCTGGTGCTTACTTTCAAGGTACTGAAGAGGTTGAGACGGGGGCCTGAAATAGGAAGCCTGAATTGAACTTAGATTTCAAGATGGAATTGTTTGTTCCCATGGAATTTCATAGCTTCTAATATCAGTAAATGAGAAATTAAAGCTAAGCTTTTTTTCTCTTGAAACTAGCAAGGAAATCATTAAAGAATAAACATAAAACATAAACCATAAAATGATAGAAAAAAGAGTGCCAAAATAAATTAGTATGTTAAGGTCAAATGTCCATTCAGAAGTTCATTTTTAAGCCAAAATTTTGATGTGGAGAAATACCATGGATGTCAGTGAAAATGCCTACGTATCTACAGTCAGTTTAAACGAGACTTCTTCTAGTAAATCTGCTGTCCTAATGTATTGTTTCCAATATGAAGAGTTTCAACAGTATTATACTACTAAAATATCACAATTCATTAAAAAAAAAGAAAATGTTCCTTTCGTGCACTTCAAGGTATCACTTAAAAAACCCCACAAAAAACCCCAAGAACCCTTCGCAGTCTCTAATCCACTCCATGGAAAGCAAGTAATGGGATTAGGTCACTATCAGAGTTTCTTTCATTGAGTTAAATGAGCTGAGTGTTACTGAAAAGGACTATGCTCTTCAATACAGCAGAACATGGAAACACTTTTGCTGGTGTTACAGTTAGATGTCCTCATCGTGCTCATTGTGTTTAGTCATGTCATTATCAAAACCTTTCCTTCACCTAGACTCAAAAATACTAGTATTAACAGCTGCTTAAAACGATATAAAGAACCAGCAGTCTGAAATAATTTACTGTCTGGAATTTAAAATTGTTGGCTTCATTATTAAATGGCAGCCTCTAATTTTGATCTGCATTTCACAGCAGTGTTTCTACCATATCTGAAGAAGTTCTTTTATGTCTTCATTTTACAGTTGAACCATTTCGTGGACATGCAGCTGATCTGGTTTAGCTGTCCACTGCTGTACAGTGACAATACATAATTCATCAAAATGTGTTAAATCTAGTAGGATTATTTCAAATATATAGAAGGATTTATTAATTCTTTCCTAGAAGGATAATTTATCTTTAATCTGATTAAAACAGAACATTTAAATAAATCAGTTATAGTAGCTTTAGGCGTATCTATTCTCTGTGGTTCAGTTTTAGCTTATAATTTTATCACACATAGAGAATCATTGAAAATGTAATACGGCAGAAATTTTTATTAAAAAAGATTCATCAAAATGGAAAAAAGCTACCATTGAAAAGCTGAAGATCTCAAGTCTAGACTTTCACTATACATGCCATTGACATTTATATCTCAATATAAGAAGTCATAAACATACGTTCATATTAATTTATGATGAAAGCAATAATTTTAATCACAAGCTAAAACAAAAGATTCTTAAGTAACATTTTTGTAGGTTATTTAAAAAAAAAAAATCAGTTTCCATGTAAACTTCCTCCTGACGCCTCTGCAAGATTCTTTGTGCTTTTTTCTTTTTTTTTTTTAATACAATTTTTAAGAAGGGTTTTAGATTTGACTGAGCCTTTCCCAAGGCTTACTGTGAGCTGATAATACAAAAATTAAATATTTTAATCTTTTGCAGCATCTTCTTCATATATCTACACTGACTTTGCACTTCCTATAAAGTGCATTTCCTGCAGTGTCATGGGTCTCCTCCTTTGCCTAGTGTCTGAAAGGTGATAGTTTCAAGTAAATATGATTAGGTTTTAATACAACTAGAAAATAGCATATCTATGGTTCAACCTCTACTGGTTTATGCTTTTCTGTCTTAGGTACCAGGAAAATTTAGATATCACCTTACTAAGAAAATTAAAACAAACTGGCAGAAGTCAGGGAAAAAAAAAGTGATATGGGTAGCTGGAGGGAATGACTTCAGAGTAATGATGAACAGAGCTAAAAATAAAAGTTTAGCTAAACAGCAACTAAGGGGGGTGAGAGAGACAGTGAGACAGAAAGGGAGAGAAAAGAAGATAAATTATTTTATACAGAAAATAGGCTATTCTAGAAGTAATGAGGTGAGATTAACAAATGGAAAGTTTAGTCTGAATATCGGTAGATACCCTGACAGGGAGATGTATTAGGATTTGGAACAGTCTCTTAAGGGTAGTGGTAGAAGATTCATCATTTGGCGTTTTCAACACTAGACAGGACAAAGCACAGGAAAAAATATAGTTGGAGAAAATCCTGCCTTGACAGAGAGATGAAATGAATAATCTAATAGGCCTTTTCCATCTCTAACTTGTTGCTATGAAACTGCCAGAAAAGACTAAATTTAATCTTCTCAGTGTCTTTTATTCTTTTATACATAAATTATCTTAATCTTTTCTGAGCATTTTCTGCCTCTTCTGTCTCCTTTAACACAGATTTAGAAGGGGTATTTAAAATGTTTTCATTCTATTTCCTGTTCTTCAATTGTTGCAGGTTAATTTTAGTTCTCACATGGATGAAACAGGAAAATGAATAGTGGTTAGCTGGGTATTAGAGATGAGCAGGAATTTTTCATTTAAATGTTTTCTCTTGGAATTCTTGGGTTTTTCACTAAGCTTTTGCAAATTTTAGACTGCAGTTCCAATTCAGAAAAAAATTAAAAATAATCTCTACTCTCCTGCCATAGTTTGAACATTTTATTTAGAAACTATAGTTAAAAAACGTGGTTCAGGCAAGTATTTTAAAAAATCCAAAAGTGACACTGCTGAAGGAAATATTAGTGACACTGAAATCTTTCAGGCAGTCCATTTTACTGTCTTCTTATTGTTCTTTGTTTTGTTTACATTTATATGTGCTCTTTTCTTTCAGCCAAGGGGAATGGCAATGGATGCTTTATTCTCAGTGGATCATGTAGACACATGTTGCAGTGAAGTTACCAAGCCAGTGTACCATCTCTTTTCTGAAATAGTCCTTAGAGAGCCAAGTGTCACAAGAGACCTGGAAGTGACATGCCAGAAGACCGCAACTTTCAGAGAAGGTGTTATAAGAATCATATTTTTGCCACCCATGTCAAAATGGAAAAGCACAGGGAGAAGAAAAAGTTATTGCTGTGATGTGTCAGCTAAACAAGTGGAATTAACAGTGTGATTCATAAAAAAACCCCAACCACAGAAAAACCCCAACCACCAAACCTAGAGTGTGGTTTCTTTTTTTCATTCATTTTCATTTCATGTTTTAATTCATGCTTTTTATTACTTAATTTTCTGAAAAACTGTAGTTGCTCTTGGAGGCCAGAAAACCAGGGGGGTTTGGCAGGTTTTACTGCTGACTTACCGAGCCTCAGATAAGCAAAGGTCATAATCTATGGAAGGTTTAATTACTGATAAGTTGACGATACTCTGATTTATTGCAAGGCTGACTATTCCTATTTACACAAAATTTGGAACACTGACTTTAATTCAGAAATGGAATTTTTCCTTTTTTCTTTCTTCAGACATCAATAATAAGAATAGTTGAAAGCTGTTTTCAATTAACATAAAGAAGATTTTTGGTTTATAATTTCAGTTCATGCTATTGTTTAGGAGAGTGAAACAAAATCTGTATTTACTTAGAAGGAGCTGTATCTTCAATTTTTTACCACATTTTGAATAGCTAAAAACTTGCTCAAAATACTGTGTCTAACATGCTGTGTAAATTGTTTAACTCTGGCAACAGATACTCCTTTCTACAAAGAAAAAAAAAACCAAAAACAACCTGAAAGCTTTTTGTTTTGAACCTGGGTTTGATGAGATGTTTTATAACTTATATTACTATTGTAATTGAACAGCAGAATCCCAAATCTCTTTAAGAACTTAGATAATATCAACATGACATATCCTAAAATACACTCCAAGCATGAGGAAGGGTGAATAGACTCAATAAATACTGTTTCTAGTACGATGAATTTGCAGCTGTTTGTAATGGCTACATTCATAGTAGAAAATAAAATACAGTAGAACCTTTTCTCCACTCCTGAAGCCAAGAGCCGCAGCATTTCTCTCTAATTGCTACCTACAGTTAAACTCTCTTTTCCATTTATATAGAATTACTACTATACTGACACTTGGGAACGATATGGCTCATCTGTGGCTATCCCCTAGTCTCTTCCTAGGCAGTGCCTGGAGAGCATTAGCTGTCATGAAACAAAGCATAAAGTTGCCAGGGAGTGTGCTTGACTATTTTCCACTATGCAGATATTCAAGGTGTCCTATATTTTTGGGTAACCAGCTTGAAACACTTTTGCTGTTACAAGGAGCTTGAAAATGCTAAAGAGTGGAGTACTCACCTCCTTAGATAATCATCAGGATATTTTAGACATGGCATCTAAAATCATTCAGTACTCTGAAAGCTGTTTTCCTTTTTATTTGATAGGTTTTAACACATATTTAAGTTTTCTCCTGAAGACAATAATTGGATATTTTGTTCCTTTTCCATCAAATCAAAACCCAGAATACAACAGAGAAAAGGGAGGTTTTAAAATAAATAAATAAAAAGCAAAGCATGAACATCAGAGAAAAATCAGAGAAAAATCTGAAAAGAATGCCTGCTGTAATAATACTTGACACTCAATTACTCTGAAATTCCAGGAGATCCACTACTGAATTGCTATCTACGCATATGCATAAGTAGCTTCCCTGATTAATGTTAGCACATGAATACGAAAAGGAATAATGATGATTTGTAACTTGTTATAAAGGCCTGCCATAGAAACTTGCTAAAAATATATGAAAATTGCCGGTTGTTTAACTGAGGATGGCACTTTAAAATGATAGCCTAATCAGTATTAATTCTTTTGATATTTATTGTATTATCATTAATCCAAAAGAGTTCTTTTGGAATTAGTGAAGATGTCATACAAATTTCTAACAGTAATTCAACATTAATTACTTGGAGCATTTCTAACAAATAAACTTACAAATGCAGTATTGTGTTTTGAATTTCAGTGCACTTTATAAGTAATAGGAAGCATTCTGTTTCTTTTGGGAGTAATAGGAAAATGAGTAGGAAGCTATATGGGAATAGTACTATAGCTCTAAGCTACAGAAAGTCTGAGCCATGTCCTCTACATTGGTAAAATGTTCAGAAGGGTATTGTGAGAACCCTCTCTGAGCGTGCTGTTGGTAACTGTCTTTTGTCCAAACACTCCATTCCTGCTGTAACTAGGTACACTAGCACAGGGAGGTGGTAAAAATTCTGCCAGCTTTTATTGAATAACGACAGATAGAAAGATTGCTTCAGGAATACAGTTGTAACTTCCCAGTTGTGGTTATCTCACTGTAACATATGTGTGACTGGTCTGAAGTTCTTTTTGAGGAAGATAGGCACAGACCTCATAATCATCTCTCCTGGGATGCTGGGAGAAGTCTTATATCAGCCTTTTACCCTGGGGTGACTTTCATTCAGACAGACTTTATCAAACAGCCAAATTCCTGATATTTTCACACAGAAAAGGCTGGACACTGAAAGAGATGCATCTTAGCCTTCAGGTACTCACTTCATTCACAAGAGGATTCACACTCAAAATTTGCATGCTATCTTATATGGAAAGAAAAGCAGCAAAGATAGCTGAGAATTTTCTGTCAGTTTGGAAATAAACCTTGAAATTCATGTGTGTAATGGCACTAATAACAATAAAGCCCATTTAAAAATTAATAGATAAAAATTTGTTACAGAACTTTTAGGGATATGTAACAAAGACAAACGAGAAAATCATGAGTCCCATTGCATTCAGAGCCTATTTTTTCATTCAAAAAGCAAAATGTTTTCCTTAATCCATTCTTAAAGCTTATATTCAATTAGCACTATGGAAAAAAAACTCCAAAACCACACCATACTGCAAAAGTACTGAATAGAACGTTCATGACATTAAAAACTAGAAGTGATAGCTAGTGTTGAAGCACTAGCTTCCTAACAGTAAACAGGAAATTAAAAATTTCAATTAAAAAAAAAAAAAAAGAGGAGAAAAAATTGCAAAAGAGTGACCGCAGTGATAAAAGCTGGGGGGAAAAAAAAAAAAAAGTGCTCTTTGGAACAAAGTGAATGTGCATGTATGAAGTAAATACTATACATGGCTAGCACACACCACTGAGAAAGATTAGATGTTAGGACTCTTCTTTAAGTCAGATACCTAGTAATACCAAATCTTTGAGATATGACAGGGTATGAAGTAAAACTCTTGCCTTTAATATGTTCTGTGTTTTGGATAACTTATCAAAGCTAGGGAAGATTTCTGATGCAATTATCTAAATTATTATCAACTAAACAATGTTAATATTACATTTTTTGATCTGTGGTCTAATTCTATCAAGCAACAGCAAAATATTGCAGCTGCTGAGATTTTGCTAATGACACATCCGTCTTTTTTCTTGTCCTGCACTTGAGGGATGGGTCAGAGGTTTTAATATTTATTCTCATTATTGTTGTTGTTGTTGTTTGTTTATTTTGTGTGTTTGAATCTTATTCTTTCTTTTAGATTTGGTTTTAGTTGCATCTAGCCTAATTTTAAATAGCAGCACCCTGATGAATCTACAGGAGGCAGTCATATCTGAAACTGCACAAAACATTATTTCATATAACAGTAAATATGTTGTAAGTCTATATGGTACTATCTATATTGTTCAAAATTTGTAGTTTGGTCACTGAAGCTGAAGATTACTAGTGTAAAATTCTGAAGCTCTTGTTTCCTCTGCAGGTATTGAATATTTAGTGTGACAATGTTCACAATTATGCTTTGGTTTCACTTCTAACTGAAACCTGCAGAAAATACCTAATAAATTGCAAAATAGCTACTGCTAAATAAAACTGTACTTATAAAGAAGAAAAATATGATAGACGGATTCAGTTTGTAGTTAAGATAAGTAAACATATATGTCTAAATGTAGGTGAATATTTGAACTAAGGGTCTGATGTGAATTTAATTAAGTCAATTGACTGCAATCTTAGGATACAGTTGTCTAAACGTAGATGCTCATGTTATTTGAGATCATGTGGACTACTCAAGACACTTCTACAGACCTCACATTTATAAAAATGGGCTTAATTTTTGCCGGGGAAACTGAAGACTAGTAGGTATTCCACAACACCTAAAAATACTACTAAAAAGGTATGTTTACTCAATGTAAATGAGTATGTCAACTGGTCACAGTCAATACTACCAATGTAGGCTGGAGAGAAATTCAGCTTACCGTAACACTGAAGACCAAACTCCATGCAAGCATCTAGAGTCATCAGAAACACCCTAAAGTACTTCAGACATTCTGATGGAGTTGACAGAAATGACATACAACCTATGAGATATTCAGGCCCTTCTGGAGTGGCAAATGGAGGACAGGCAGAGCGCTCTAAAACTTCCCATATGGGACTAGACTCATGTATTTGTGTTGACAAAAAAAATCTACTTCCTGCTGTCTGGGGTGATGAATCATATTCTAAGCTTTTTGGACTGTTTTCACAAGTCACTCAGTGAAGTTGGCTAGATGTAAAGATTTACTGCCACCTCACATACTGTAACTTCTGCCAGCTAACCTACAGCTGTCTGAAGCTACTTTAGATATATACGTGGTTTGTTTCCTTTAACAAAAGTAATATGAGATCTATCAATATATCAACTGCTTTAGCCTCAGTCATAAACCTTCATTAAACTTTTTCAAATCTTTTTTTTACTTACAAGAAACAAAAAAATATTATGGAAGTAATTGGAATTTATACATTTACTTTTGACTTTTTTTTTCCTTTTCACATTCCCTTTAACCTCATTGCCTTCTATATAGAGCTTAATTGTCTTTTCAGATGAACTTGTAAAAGGTGCAAAACGTTCATTCATGAAGAAATAGAAAAATAGTAGAATTGATCCTGTCTGATCTAACATGTTAAAAACAGATCTTAATTTTTAAGAACAGCATAGTCAAACTCTCTCAAGGATAGAAAGGGCAAGGAAGACAGAAAACAAGACCTTTGACACCAACCTTGTTCATAGCCCAAGAGACAAAGACAGGGACTTAACACACAACACAGTTTTTTTGTGCTCGCAAACTCTTAAGACCTTCCATCCCTAGGAAACCCAACTGTATTTACACATAAATCATGTACCTTTTGTTCAATTTCATTTTTTTAAAAATCCCTTATAAAACAAATAAATAGAATCTGAAAATATTTCTGGAACTACCAGCATTTTCCATGCAGCATTTTCTCTGAAAATACTGAGGGTGTTTCTTAGACAGCACAGGCTCATTGGAATTCCTGACCCACTTGCCACAAAACAGCACAGCCACCTATTTGAGGAGCACTAGGAACCAGTGACAGGAGTTGGTGTGACTTCTGAGAATTTTATGGCTGCTTACCCGTAATTGATGAATTAATAGAATTTATTTTTCCTCAGCTCTCAAAATAGATGCAACTGTGGGTCTCAGAATACCTGGAAATCCAGTTTACTGAAGCTTGTCTAGGGAGCTGCACTATTCCCAGAGGACATATATATTGCAGACATTGGAAAACAGAGCTGAGAGCTTGGAACTTGGAAACTGGGTATCCTATTATTTACTTTTTCCCAGAGTACAAGTCAGAGAGCTTTTAAGACTGGCTGTTTAATTAGGAGTTTAGAAGCTGACTGAACAAAGAGCCAGAAAACAGGGGAGCCAGTAGGCTGTGGGAGTCTAGAAGCTTTGGAGTTCCCAATATAAAAACATTCAGATAATGGGGAATAGCAGCAATATACATTGTGACAATTGAACAGTTAGGCAACTTACAAGAAAGCAATTTTGGCAGCAACTTCAGAAATCCTTGAAAATTAAAAATTCCTATTAAATAAAAATTTATCTAGAATAGAAGCCCCCAAACATGCTAAGTATTTTCCATTAATATTATTCTGCTAAAATATATTTGGCAATTTCATCTGTAAATCTTTACAGGTTTACATTTGTTTTATGTCATGCTAACCTGTGATTTTGCTAGGAAGAAGAGTGTAGCTTGTTACTAAACTTTTAACTTAAATATGATAACATGTACTACCCTTCCTTACAGTTTTTAAATACTTCTATGTATCATTTTAAATATAATGATTTGATTAGATTTTATTACCATTATCATTAAAAAGATAACATCTTCATCCAGCTGCCATTCACTTCTATATGTGACAAAATCTAGAGATAAAATGTTTGGTTATTTGGTTATGATTTTGGTTATTATTTGTTGTGAAGTACAGCATTCTCCTACTGCACTTTGTCAAAGGACAGTGCATGGAATAGCATAAAATAAACCCAAAGCTGTCCTGATGTGAAAATTTTCTTATGTACCATTGTGTTTTGAAGGTATTTAAACACAGTTTTAGGGATGACAAGACCCGACATGGCAATGTCAGTATATCCTATGATATATATCCTATTGCTACGGAGATTAGAGTATTTGTATGGCCTTGAGAAGAGCAAGAGGGAATTGATTTGCTTGATAAGTAACTATGGTTTTTGCGTTACATGTCTTGGGATAGATTCCCTGATCGGTCACTATTCAACCTCATGATTGCTAAGAAAGTAGAGAGAGTGGGCAATGAGCGAATAGAGGGAAAGAAGCCTCCCCTTTTCCTGGTAGTCTACATTCATACAAGGTTAACTGATGATGCAAGTTAGTATTTCAGATGCAGTTCCATGCATAATTTCATCTTGCATGTTACTTTTAGAACAAAAATGTCCCAAGATTTAAAGTATTAAGTGCTGTGTAGTCTCAGTAGGGTGGAGAAAAAGGCTAAAAGGAAGTAAAAAAGTAAATTAGGATCCTAGAGACAGACAGTAGTTGATTGGGAGAGATTAATAGGAAAAGTTGCAATATGTCCATTAGCTGAGCCTTTCAAAGTGGAGGCTTTTGCACTGTCATAATGATGATAAATTTAGGCATATGTGACAAGGATGGAAAGGAAGAAATGGGAAATCAAAGGCCAGCACCTGAGAATGTGTGTCGACAGGAGCAGCAGGTCCAGAAGACACTGAGAAATTGCTACTGCACAGTAACAAGAAGGGATTTGGGGGTTACTTGAGGAGCACCTATTAATAAATGAATGTTACTTGAGCCTTTGGAGAATTTTCATGGCAACAGCATGAAACTTTTTTTTGGAAGGCTTTCAGTACCTTTGAGTTTTGAAGGGTTTTACACATCAACATTGTACTAAAAAAGAGTGGCCTAAATCACAGGATTGCACACTGCTAGCTGTAGTCCTTGAGAGTTTCACAACAAAATATCTTTGAGAACTAAATAGCAGAAGCGTGTCTGTGCTCTGTTACTATTTAGCTCAACAATTTATATGTTCATATGAACAAAAAATAGACCGTCTCTGATTTCCTGTCTCAAGTTGGAAAGTAAAAAGAATTGCTTAATCTGTCACGCTATTGGTATAAATGAAATTTGAACAGTTGAAATTTGTGGATTTTAACCAAATCCTGACAAACTGAAGGTAAAGGTATAATGCTTTTAATGTCACTAGGATAGATTTTATTTTTCTAATGGAAAACAATTAAAGTTGTAAGACATCAACAATTTTCAGTGACTAGATAACATAATACTAAACCAGATAATTAGTATCATAGAATCATAGAATCATAGAATCATAGAATCATAGAATCATAGAATCATAGAATCATAGAATCATAGAATCATAGAATCATAGAATCATAGAATCATAGAATCATAGAATCATAGAATCATAGAATCATAGAATCATAGAATCATAGAATCATAGAATCATAGAATCATAGAATCATAGAATCATAGAATCATAGAATCATAGAATCATAGAATCATAGAATCATAGAATCATAGAATGGTTTGGGTTGAAAGAGACCTAAAAGACCAACGAGTTCCAACCCCCCTGCCATGGGCAGGGACACCTCCCAATAGAGCAGGTTGCTCAAGGCCACAAGCAGTGTCAGGCATATTTGAAAAGCTAAAGCAAGCCATGGTGAATCAAACATCAGATTTCCTGCCACTTAGGAAAGTACTATGTATGAAGCACTGAAGGCAAGATGACACACTTCAACCAAAGATAAACCTTTTTTTTTCAGTTTTGCCAGAACAGGAAAGTGATTTTTTTTTAAATAAATTCCTCCCAATTCTAAGTTACTTATATAGAGACAATTAAAAAATTATAGAATAAACCCACAAAGACCAAGTGTGGTTGCAGTTTTTGTGGATGAGGCAGTCAGTTGTCTTCTTCATGACCGGAAGAGGAATATATAATCCAGTTGGAGCACAGACTTTGGTAAGACTGAAGGAGAGGATAGGTAAGATTATTTCAGAACAGCTTTGGAAATACGCTGCTGGAATTCACTGACGAGTTTGAAGAATAGCTAAATCTATGAATAATAACATTGTTTTATTCCTGATATTTGGAAGAGTCCCTTTTCATGCTAGAGGTGAGTTCCACACATAGAAAGAATTTACTTTGTAGGCAATGGAAATAATTACCTTTTCCTGAAGTTTTCCTTCAACCATCAGACCTCAAAAACAAGGAAGAGAGATTTCATCCTAACTCCTGTGATGAAAAGTCATTTTCTAACATGTTTTCTGCAAGTGGGTTAGATATCTAGTCTTTTGCCAACACAGAACTTTTTCCCTCTCTGTTACCGGTACTGTTGTGATTGTGCGTGCTGACTCTTCATTCACAGAAAATTTCAGCTGCTGCTTGTGGCAGTATACACTATTCCCTATTAGTATTTTTTTTTTGACAGTTTAGGAGCATGAATTAATAGTTGTTGTTATTTTAAAAAAATCTACCATGACATCTGAAACATTTGTTTATTGTCTTAGCGACTTGGCATGCCCTGCTTTTCAGGATGAAATTACTCATGTAGTTTTTTTTCCAATATAAAAAAAAGAAAAAGAAAAGATAAATTCTTCAAGCATTAAATAAACTTCCACTGCAGAATTTTCATTATCCATACAATCTTTCCCTCTTACTAAAACACACTGCATCACAAGAAATAGGTAAAAGTGTGCTAATTTATACAATATATTTACTACAATTTTTAAAGTGTATTTATTTATTGTTAAAATTAAGATATACTATGCTATGCTAAGAAATTCAGACAGAATCTTTTCCTCTTTGTTTTCAGTTATTACCTGAGTATATCTATAGCTCATCCTTAGTGGTGAAGACCCTAAACTTTTTCCTTTCACTACAAGCCAGTCCTTTTTTTTTTTCTTTCCCTATTAATAATCCTGATTTAGACTTCTCTGAAGACAAGGCATTCAGTTTTACTACTCCATTAGCCTAATTTGTAAAATGATCTCCTACCAAATCTCTAGTTATGAATATCACATTCTGAATGTAAGTTTCTTTTAAATATGTAGCTATTCAGTCATCCATTTAATGATGCACAATTGCCTACATTATTGAGTTAGAATCTGAAATTCCTGTTTAAAGGGTTTCTTAGATTTTTATTTTTAATATATTTACTTTGTATAGCATGCTGTGATAACTTAATAGAATAGGCTAAATAATTTGTGCAGTAATATACTGTGTGAAAGAAAAGTGTCACAGCAAAATATTTTCTTTAAATGACGGGCAGTTAACTCTATCAAAATAATTTATGCCTAGAAGCATAAAGGGAAAGATTACCAAAGGCAAATCACATTACCTTTCTCTGCATATAAGAAAATAGTTTGCATGCAGCTAGGATATTCCCTAAAGTACCAAAGATACTGAAACTACACAGAGAAACATCAAAGACATTAGAAGTAATTTTTATTGCCATATAGAAGCTGAAGAAAAGAGTAATAGTCAGGCCTTCCAACACCACCTTCGTCTTTCAAATAATAAATAAGCCATTCTTCTCTTTGAGAAGCACACTTGGGAGAGATGAAAGCTTAAATAAAACATCTTTCCTGCTGACAGAAGTATTTTTTGTATAAAAATCAACCTAAAAAAGAATGTGCATGCATTTTGTTTCTAATGCATTATGTAGATTTGAATATTAGAGATTGTAACTAAGCTATAAAGTAGAATTAAGAGCAGTATTATCAATAATACGAGGAAATAATTGGATGGATTGACCACAGAGCCCAGGCTTAACACTTAAAAGAAAAGATAACAGCAAAAATAGCAAGTATTAATATTAATTATAGGAAATCTTTTCTTAAATGGGATCTAAATATCCTAAAAAAATTCACATTTATCTGATAAATATGGATTAATTTTACCTCCATGCAGTGACTCTCATAGTGACAGGAATGAGTGCTCTCTTGTTTGCCTGAGCATCCACTGGATAGGATTATCTTTTTGATCTTTTTCATGGTTATTACACAGCATGGACAATGTGATTGGCAGTAGATTTGAACTAAAAATCTGTTTAAAGTCTTTTCATTGACCTGAAACTGACCTTTTAAAGGACAAAACAAATACAAAACAAATACAGTCCTTGTTCAAAAACTCTTACCGTACAAAATGCAAGCATAGGCAGGAGAGATTGCCAATCACTAAACTGATTTGGCTAATTAGCTTGAATTTCAGGGAGGGGTGGGGTATCCAGCCAGAGAATCAAGGGACTCGGTATGGCCTCAGTATTCATATATATGGTGTCATATCATGGTCTTTTGGGGTATGTTTTTCAGAACAGCCTGACCTAAATGGTGCCAGTTCCCCTGCTATGTCTAATTTATGTAACTGACAGCCCACAGATGTCATTCAAATTCTGTAAGTATGTATTTTCAGTCTTTAAGCATGGCCCAAGTGCAATCTCTACAGTATGCAGGGTCTCATGTTCATACACAGCTGTTTGGGCACTGAAGTAGAGTCAAGACTTTTCATAGATGATCTTTTTAAAACAGCCCTTTATTGTTTAACACTTTTTTTTTTATATACATATAGTTTTACCTTATTCCAAGGAAAAACTGACAATGACTTTTCACTGAAAATGAGTGATAAAAGACACTGTTTTCAGTCAGTAATAAGGCTACTTGTTTGTAGAGGAGGAAATATTTATCCTAAACTGCTCTGGAGCAAGCCTTTTTATGCCATTTAGTCTTACAGCTAGAGAACATGCCCTCTTTTAATTTACAAGTACAGATCTAGGCTTAGATAACCAAATACTATTCAATATTAAAGTGAGGTGGAAAGTATTTGAATTTATGGAAATTAATCTGTTCCCATGACTTCATAATAAGATTGATAAGAAATGTGCTGAGAATAATTCAAGTGAATTTTAGAAATAACTGGAAGGTGTAAAAAAAAAATTATTGTAGTAATTCAAACTATAGTAAGTCTCAAGGAAATCTCATTTTAGACTTAACTTTTAACACTTATCACATTCTAGTACTGATATTTTTAAGTACTTACTATTGGCTTAAACTCATCTCTGGAAGTCCATGCAAATTTTATTTTTTTTCTGTCAATCTTTTTTCCAGATTGTTCTGAGAGGAATAATCTGGAACACTATTTACAACTCCACTCTAAATGCACCCTTAAAGCTGTTTACACCATTAATATTTTCTTGCTGAAAAAATAACACCCTCAATGTGGTAAATAACTTGGTTTCATAAAATTTCCTTCTGTAGCCAGCGCGCAGAAGCAAATTTGATCAAACTTCTGAATATATAATATGGACAAACCCGTTCCATCTATGAGAATGGATTAGCAATAATCTGAAAGGCTCAACATTCATTCATCTCAATTATCTGTCAGTTCTTTCTTCAAGTTAAATATAGCACCAATTTCATTAAACTTGTACTCTGACTTTTTTCACCCAGTTGGAAATAGAAAATAATTATGCTTGTTTTACCAGTATATATGTTTGTGTATGTACAGATAAGGAAAAATCCAAAACCACATCTGCAGTGGAAATCATCTTAGATACAAATGTCCACACCCAAACTAGCCATCTGAAGTTTCCTAGTCTGCAGAGAAAAATAGGAACTTTTACAGCAAGGGTCTTCTCATTCCTGAAGTAGTTGTCTGAACTAAGCCTTATGAATAGTTGCCCTGAATTTACTTATTTCATAGAATTTCATAGAATCACAGAATCATAGAATGGTTTGAGTTGGAAGCGACCTTAAAGATAATCTAGTTCCTAGCCGCCCTGCCATGAGCAGGGATACCTCCCACCAGACCAGATTACTCTAAAGCCACATCCAACCCAGCTCTGAACTCCTCCACAACTTCTCTGGGCAACCTGTTCCAGTGTTTCACCAGCCTAACAGTAAAGAATTTCTTCCTAATATCTAATCTAAGTCTCTGCTCTCACAGTTTAAAACCATTTACCCTCATCCCATCACTATATTCCCTGATAAAGAGTTCCTGCCTCCTTTCCTGTAGGCCCCCTTAAAAGGACTACTGGAAGGCTACTATAAGGCCTCCCCAAAGCCTTCTCTTCTCCAGGCTGAACAAACACAACTGCCTCAGACTGTCCTCATAGGTCAGGTGCTCCAGGCCTCTGATCATCTTCACAACTTTCTTCTGGATCTGCTCCAACAGGTCCATGTCCTTCTTATGTTGGGGGCTCTAGACTTGGACACAGTACTCCACGTGGGGTCTCACAAGAGCAGAGTAGAGGGGTAGAATCACCTCTCACGTCCTGCTGGCCACACTTCTCTTGATGCAGCACAGGACGCGGTTGGCTTTCTGGGCTGCCAGAGTGCACACTGCCGGCTCATTTTGAGCTTCTCATTCACCAACACCCCCCAAATCCTTCTCCACAGGGCTGCTCTCAATCCGTTCTCTGCCCAATCTGTTGCCCCATCCATCTGCCTGGTAGGAAGGTTTGGGATGCCCATCACATACATGCCCATATATAGCCATGTAAAGCTTGAATCCTACCACTCTTGCAGTATGAATATTTTTCAGTATACTCTTTAATTTACTAAGGCTTTTGAAAGCCAAAAAAAGGTGAATATTACATTTTTCAATGCTAGTATTGTTTCCTTGTTGCTTAAAATCATTTTCAACGCATCCATACCTGTTTAGAACTAGGTTAGATACGTCTGTGCTAATTTGTACAATGCAAGGTGGGCCTGCTCTGAGAGATTTTTTTTAGAATTCCATAGACTTTCTGATAGAAAGGTGAAACCCAGATGTTAGCATTGTCAAAATAGTCTAGATGAATTTAGTAGATAAGTGGCCTATGCTCACTTTGTGAGACCAAAGCTCTGAAAACTTTGACTGCCACCTCGGTACTTTATAACAGGTGGGCTACAGCTATCCCCATAGGCAGCAGCAGACACTGCTCCCAGCTCCACTAATCTTCTAAGGGGCACGAAGGAAAATCATCATGTCTGAATCCTCTGAGGTTTTGTCTCAGATCTTACTCCATCATCTTTCTTCCTCCTTAGACCTGTATGGCCAGGAGGCCAGGAGAGCAAAAACTTTCAGTGTTGGCTACGTACCTGCCAGGACCTGCCCGCCATTACCGGGCCTGGGGATGTGGGCAGACCAGGCCCTGCATTCACAGGGCTCTGTAACAGACAGGGACACAGAAGAATTTACCTTTACATTTCTCCACTTTATTACAGTATATGCAGCATGGGAAGTTCTCAGAGAGAGAGAAAGTACATTTTCGGCAAAAAGTAAGTCATTTTTATATCGCAGAGACACAGAAGGGCATTGAACACCACAACTTCAAGCAGCCAATACACGCTGTTAATTTCTGCTTTTCACCTGGGACAGTCAATAGATTGTGGTGTTTTCTGTTCTCTCAAAGTGATTTTTATGTTTCCAGGCTGTTTTCCTGTTTCTGAAGTTATGAATTCTTACTTTCTTAGGATAATTTTCCCGCTTTTCCAGACTATTTTTCCCATTCAGAGAGTAGGAGGGGTTGAGTTCCTTCTTTTTACACTTACCGATGTTATTGCAGGAATACTCCAGTTTCTAGGTACTCAGCTGTACTTCAAAGATGCCAGATGCACTTTTCAAGGATGGTTCTGGTTCCTAGTCCTGGTTCCCTGGCTGGTAGGCGTATTCTCTGTTAGTATTTCGGCTGCCATTTTCTTCTGTTCAGTAACTTTCCCCTTCTAACGAGGTGACCTTTCCGGCTGTTCACATCCATAGCTTAAAAACCTCCACCGAGTTACAGTGAAACAGAAGTTTCACCTGTTGTTTCTTACCAGCTGTAAAGAAGCACTGAGAACTTGTGCACAGCTGAGAAATAGATCCATAGGAGAATAGACCATTTCTGTTACAAATAGGAGGCTGATTTCCAAAGCCTTAAGCTCTTCTTGCAAGTCAGCAAAGAAGTGAAATTGGGAAGCTGGCTTGGGAAGGAATGTGAAGATTGGTGTGTAAATTTATGTAATTCTCATTTAAGTAATTTTGAGGAAGAATAATGCCTCAGAAAGACATAATGGAGTCCTACTCCAAAGAAAAGCCTTTATCAGGAGGAAAGAACTTGCTTCACTCATTGCAAATTATGATCCATTTACTCTGTGCTTAGGTCAGCCCAGGCTGTGCCCACACCCCACTCTTTTACTGCCCATGGTTATAGGTAAGAAAGAAAGGAAGAGCTATTACTTACCATGGGCCACTGCCCTCTGAGGCGAAACTGCTCTGTAAGGTGAATGGTCCTCAGCCCTCACTTTCAAGTACTACAGCCAACATAGTTAAACACCCAGAAGGATCAAAGTTTTCCATCAGTGTTAAGAAGAAATTATCAGCATTTGATAGAAGCCTGAGCTGTTCCATGAATCTGATAGAAAAAGAAACCCAAGAAAAATGAACTTCAGCACTGCGTACCGATGCAACAAATATATAAAAAATAGTAACTATATCCACTGCTTAATTCCAGAAACAATGCATATATAACACTTCAGAAAAAGCAGGAAAAATAGTCCAATGATATATTTTTATGCTCCATGACATAAGAGTTTTAAGCATGTCCTTTAGGTACAGGTTAATTTTAGTTGATAATGTTAATAGAGCACAACAATCTCTGCTATGACAGTAAAACACAAAAGGAAAAAAAAAGGCAAAAACCCCCACTTAACATGTTTTCAGTGGTGAACTTTTTGTAGTCTGTTCCTCAACAAAGACCATTGAAGAACCATTTTTGCTCACTTGTTCTCCTTTTAGCTGCACTCGTTAAACTTCTGCTTTTTTTGAGTGTTTTTTAAATTTATTTGTTTGTTTTGTTTTGTTTTGTTTTCCTTATATTATGGCAGCATTGCTGACTGTTGACAAAACAGTGTATTTTGTAAATAACCCCAGGCCATCACTTGGTGATGTGTGGAAACTCCATCTCTGGACTCTGTCGCTAGGGTTCATTTTCATTCTACCTGTCCCTGAAAAAGCCAGAGCCTTTCCACTTGGAAAACTGCTTTGGCTGGAGAAAGCATGCTCTTCTAAACCTCACAGCAGTGGCACAGGGAGACCTGCAGAAAGAGGGTGGAACCGACTGCGGATGGCACTGACAAGGGCACAAAGCATCCCAGGGAGCAAAGGCTGTGGGGGTCCTGGTGGACACCAAGCTGAACAGGAGCCAGCAAGGTGCCCTTTACCCAAAGCAGTGGTGAGTGGTACTCTGGGTTCCACTGGGCAAAGCCTTGCCAGCAGCTGGAGGGAGGTGACCCTTCCCCTCTGCTCAGCACTGTGCCCAGGCCTGGTCTCCCCACTTAGAAACTGCCATTGACATATTGCGGAGAGTCCCCCAGTGCCTATCTCTCTCCCCTCCCCAGTACAACTGTTGGGGTCAGAATGGGATGCTGTGTTAACCCAGCACTGGTCCTGCAACAGCCCCAGTGCCTGCAGGGTTGATGCTGTGAAGGCTCTCCTGCTGAGGAGAGTCAGTCTTTTGCCAAGCAGTGCTGCCTGGTAGTGGGACCTCCCTTTTCAGCTTCACTGAGGCTGACTGGACTGAGCCCTGCAAGCATGTCCCATGCGATGCTGCTCCAGTCCTCGTCAGGACGGGCCAAGTGAACTGCTGCCACGGCTCCAGGTGAGCTCCCTGTGCAGCGCAGGGACACACAGCTGGGCCCCGCAGAAGTCACCTTGCTCATGCCAACGCTGTCTGCTCTGCAGAGACAACCCTGGCCCCGTGCAGCTCTCTGCGCGCCCATCCCAGCATAGTCCAAGCCACTGCTCCGCAAGCACATGTGAGTGACCCAGGGCCATTCGATAAGGAAGAGGGACCTCTTCCTCTTCAGGGATGACTCAGTCACCACCAAGCCCAAGTAAGTCCCACA
Source organism: Calidris pugnax (assembly GCF_001431845.1). Taxonomy (NCBI): domain Eukaryota; kingdom Metazoa; phylum Chordata; class Aves; order Charadriiformes; family Scolopacidae; genus Calidris; species Calidris pugnax. Next base: position 10,239,069 of record NW_015094510.1, on the reverse strand, counting down.
GACCCCAAATGCCTTTCCTCTCAAGCCCTGGCCCTAGCATCAGGGTAAGGACACCCAAGGAGTAGCTCAAACCCTGGAACAATGTCCATGCCCATGGCAGGTGTACGATAGGGGGGAGTCACTAGAACAGCCAGTGTGTCCCCCCAGGGCGTGCCCTTGGCTGGGGTCTGCCACTGAGGCATGGGGCCTCCCTTATGGGAGCTCTGTGGGGGGGGACACAGGTCTGCTGGGCAGGATGCCCCAGGAGCCCCCCAAGGAAGCCACCTCAAGGTCACTGTCTGCTGCTCCTTTCTGCAGATGTGGCAGCACCCACTGGCCCCAGCTCTTTCTGGCCCTCAACCAGCTTCAGGTGCTGAGCAGTGGGAAGGGAGAGGACAGTGATGCCCCTGAGGAAGGCACCAAGCACACTAACTCGCTTGTCCTCATCTTGCCCTGCAGTTTCTGCATTGTCAATTTCTGGTGGGTCGGTGCCACATCCAGGGGTGGGGATGGGTAGTGCCTCTGTCCTGCCCCACAAGGCTTCATTCTGCTTCTGTGGCTGTCCCCATGTGGCAGGGCTGTGTGGGCACATGCCTCTGCCCACAGGTCGGGGAACAGCAGGGACTCAGGCTGTTTCTCTTCTCTTTCTACAGCTGCCAGATGGTGAAGGAGCTGTGGGTCAGCACATTCCGTGGGAAGGTCCTGCCTGGCAGCTCATTCTGGGGTCGGCCAATGTTCATGTCGGTGGGAAGATTCAGGTGTAGCTGTATGCAGAATCGCCCTTCCAGAGCTAGGGAAAGGTGCTCTAATGGCTGTGGGCAGCTTTTGGACAGAGAGCTGTGTTGGCCGTCACACGCCCAGGCAGTTGGGCTCTGGCAGCTGCAGTGCTCTGTTTTGCTGGCCCTTGGTAGCCTTCTGCAGCCAGGACGGCACGCTGCCCCAGCTCATCCAGATAAGCAAGCCTGGCCATGGGGTCCCCATCCCTCTGACTCTTCCTGAGAACTGCTGCCCCTGGCAGAGGGACCCTAGGAGGGATTTGGGTACAAAGCGGGTTTGTCCCCATGTCAACTTCCTGCAGCCATCCTGCCCCTGTGAAAGCAGAACTTTCCACACTTGCTTCTGTCTCTGAGGCAGGTTCATCTGCGCCAGGGCCTGTCTTCAGCCAAGCAACTCTTCTCCCCATGTCCCCTTCAGGACTTGTTGGCACTCCTGGAAGAGCAAGGACCCTGCACAGGGGGGATATTCCTGCTAAGGCAAGCACGTCTCAAAGAGCTGAAGGAAGCCCTTGACAGGGACATGGAAATAAACCTGGAAAGCCAGCCTGCACATCTGGCTGTCGTCTTGAAGGTGAATTCTCCTGACCTGGAGCCTGGCAACTCCCGGCTCTCTCAGTGCTGCGACAGCAGAAAGCTGAAACCCAACCACCTGCACATGAGCCAGAGTGCCATGGGTGCTCCCTGTGCTCCTAGCAGGAGTGTTCAAAGCCTCACCTGGAGCCCTTAGCATTGCAGCACTGCCTCCCAAATATTTTGTTCTATCTACTCAATGTAGAGCTCTATGAGGAGTGGATGAGCACCCTGCAGAAGACCAGAAGGCAGAAGAAGCTGCAAGAACTGAGAGAATTTCTAAGTGTGGCGAGCAGCCTGCCTGCTCCACAGGGACTGGCAGAGCCCAGAGGCCTTTGTAGAGGCAAAGCAATTCTTGAAATTTTCCTTCAAAAAACTGTGTTTCCTACCAGCCACCTCCTGCTGTGGTGGGGTTGGATTTTGGGGAAAGTGGTATCAAAAAGCATTTCTCTCCTCGGAGCATTTCCTGAAGGTATTGGAGATTGCTCCACGAACGGATTCCTGGCAGAAGGGCATGGAGAGATGTGGCAGTATCTCAGTGAAGGCAGTCCATGTGTCCTTGGCGTGGCCAGGGAGTCTTCCCTCAGGTGGGCTTAGGTGAGACCTGCCTGGGCAACAAGTGTTGCTATCTACTTTATTAACAGTATCTTCCTCTTCCCTCAGGGTGGCCAACGAGTTGCTCCACGTCAGCCTTCTCCTCCTGTAGTGCTTGCTTTCCCTGCTCTACAGCATCAGCCCAAACCTGACACAAGCAGGATGACTGCTGGCAACCTGGCCATCTGCGTGGGGTCAAACCTACTCAGCTCTATTGAGGAGCGCACATTGCCCCTGGAAGTGCTGATGCGGGTGACTGGGAAGGTATGCTGTGTTTACCAGCTGGCTACAGCCTTCTGGGCCCACCCAAGGTTTGCTGGCTGCCTCCTCTCTTGAACAAACACTCATGGGGTAGTTGCTGGGAAAAGCAGCCCCACAGCTGCAGCTTTCTGCGCAAAGGCAAGGGTCAGGAATGGGAAAGGCAGTTTGATCCTTTTTCAACCACTCAGGTTGAACCAATGATCTGATGTGTTCAGGTGATGGGCCTGGTGCAGTTTCTCCTTGACAACACTGAGGAACTCTTCGGAGAGGAGATGGCTGGACTTTCCATTGCACCAGACAAGGAGTTGCCAGCACCAGTTATTGAAGCATAAACAGCAGAAGTATGTCAGGTCCACAAATGCTGTGGCAGCATGCCTTGTGCATGAGGCTACAGTTCCTGCTGTAAAGCTAAGGCTGAAATGTACAGGGTCTTCTCCTCACCAGGAGTAGAGGTCCATTTATGTCTTTCAAGAAAGGACTTCCTTCTTGCTGTGGACTCAATCCTGTGAAGGGGAAATCAAGGTCATCCATTAGCCTGCAGCTCTGCCAAAGTCGAAAGTAAGGCTGATGCAGATTGGCTATTGCACTTTGTACGGGGATCTCCTTAGCATTTGCTCAGCTGAGCTGTCTTGTCAGTAGCTGTCACCTTCAGAAAAGCTGAGCTGAGATCTTCTTTCATCAGAGCTTCATCGGGGTTGTTTTGGAGTGGGGCACTGTGTGAAACATGGATAATGTGAACCAATCCAAGTGATCTGTTTTTAAGGGCCCAGGTAGCAATTCAGCAAACAGTAGCTACTTCCTTCATGCAGATTCTTGCCACCGGTTTACTTCTACATGTCCATTGTAGGTGCCTGTGCAGAGTTTTTGCATGATAAATGTCTTGCTAGATAGAAAAAAAAAAATCAATTTGTACTTATGTTACATACCCTAAAGAGTGAGGACTCCAGGTAATATACAACATGACTGCTTTAACCTCTGGCAGTTAGCCAGTTGTATTCCAGGCTTGCTGTTGTAGTTCCATGCAATGCAAAAGAATGAAAAAAAAGCTACAAATTTCTTGTATTGTGACATAACTGCTGTGGATTAAATATGAGCTATACAGAACAGTAAAATGCCTACTAATTGCAAAATTGAACTTGCAAGAGCAGTAAGATCCAGTGCTAATTATTCAACAGTCCATACAAAAATTGTATACAAAAATAAGCAGTCTCTACTGACAGACTACTCTCTTTAAAGATTTAAAATTTTTTAAAAAGTAAAAAGAAAAACCAAGCCTAACGTAAGCAGATGCTATTTAATGTTCTTCTCAGAATTTTTCCTCTTGAAAAGTAGAGGCAGAAGTGTTGGCCACAGAACAGACTTTGACAGTCAAACAGGAATGTACATAAATCCTATATGACAGCACCAACATGTTACATTCCCTATTATAATTCCAAGGACTTCAACCTGAAATTGTTAGGATACTGCATAAGTTAGTCCATGTTTCCAGTAAGTAGTGCCTTGTTTATCTGTGAAATTAAATTGACTTTTTTTTTTTTTTTTCCCCCAAGATGATTGGAAAGACATTCTGGGGGCAAAAATATTGACATATATTGATTGTTTCAGAATTCACAAATAAATCTATTAGGATGCTGTCAGTATTCTTAGCTTCCAAAATAATCTTCCACTTTTTTTACAGCAAGGTTGCCGTTTTGTCATTGAACTGTGTCTGTACTACAGTGCTCATTGTAATTGCAAGATCCTGAGAAATAAATGACAGCTGTATCAGGAGATCAGCAAACTGCTTCTCGAACAGCTTCTGCGGCACTTCCATTGATGTACCAAATTTAGACAGAAAAGTCTCACATGTAGTGCTGGCTAGAGAGGCAAGCTGCTGATGACAGTTTAGTTACAGCGCAGGAGTGTGAGGGGCATTAACTTCCTTTTGACCTTGCCACCTCAAGATCAAAGTACAGACTTTTCTTTTTTGGAAGCCTCAACAGAATATTATTCACATCCTAATATTGTTCTGTATCTATAGGACTGTTTATTTAAAGGAAGACTTCATTTTTAAATAAATATAGAACTAATAACTTACTTGTCTTTCTTTTTTCCTTTTTTTTCCCAATTCTCTGGTGAAAAAAAAAATTCTGCATGTGTTTTACTTGAGATTGAAAGAGAATGATATATCAAACCCATGAGGATTGATAGTTTGTTGGTTTGGTTTTTTTTTTTAAATTGAAAAGTAAAGCCATTTTTATTATGAGAAGTGTCTAGTCTTTACTCAGTTACTCTGTAAATATTTTTTCTCAGTTATAAGCAGTCATCAGGATTGGTCTCACAGTCTTACCTTAGTATTGTAAAGGTAAACAGACCGACTCTACCATGTGCTCTTGTATCACGGTATTTATTCATCCGAACTGAGGAACTGATGTTTCCTTACTTCAGAAATCACAATATGCAGTGAAGGGAGGGTGCTGCTATAGCCCTGTGCTTGCCCTGGGACTGAGCTGAGACAATTCAAAGCTAAGAGTTCAGAAATGCCACATATCCACCAGTAAAGACCTGCCCGTAGATAACTTCGAGCCTCAGACTAGTGACCTTGAAATGGAAACTCTGCTTAAGGGATAGTAGACATGCATAATGCTCCCTAACTTGATCTGCCCTTTATAGCTTGTTTCGGGAGGAACGAGTCTGTGTCAGTGATATGGTATAAATCTGAAGCTGCCACTACAGAGGCAACAAAGAGAGAGGGAGAACTAGCTTCATTTCTGAAAGATTCAAAACAAAAGTACTGGTTGAAGCAATGACAGGTTTGTGAGATTATGGAAGAAGTGGTGGGTTCTGGGCTTCTACAAAAACACCTCCCTTTGGGCATTGCATTTATATGCATGAGCACTATTTTATTTTCAGCAGCAGACAGGTGTCTAATAGAACATTTTAATAATTTCTAAGAACATGAATCCTGCAACTGATTGAAAGTAGAACCTTTTACATTAGTAGTGTTGTGACATGCCAGTAAAATCAATAGAAAACGTGAGTTTTATAAATACAGGAGTGATTATGAATGTATTTGAGCAAGATCCCAATACTAAGCAAGCTATGCAAAATAAATCTGTGGCAAATACCCATGAAGCAGAAAACTGTCACCAGTTTAACCATCCTCTCCACATGCTTTACTTTTCACACAGATCAGTTTACAACACACATAACATACAATTTTGGACTACCAATTGTTCATTTGCAGAATTGTCAGTTCTATAGGTCTTGGAAGCTGATACCACAAAAAAAAAAGTATTTATGAGGAAAACTGCAGTAGTGATCTTACATCTGCATCGAAAGAAGCATGGCCAGCACATCGCAGGAGGTGACTCTATGCTTCTACTCTGCTCTCATGAGACCCCACCTGGAGTACTGTTTCCAGCCTTGGAGTCCTCAACATAGGAAGGACATGGACCTGTTAGAATGGGTCCAGAGGAGGGCCACAAAAATGATCAGAGGGCTGGGGCACCTCTCCTGTAAAGACAGGCTGAGAGAGTTGGGGTTGTTCAGCCTGGAGAAGAGAAGGCTGTGGGGAGACCTTATAGCAGCCTTCCAGTACCTGAAAGGGGCCTAGAGGAGAGAGTGGGAGGGACTCCTTATCAGGGAGTGTAGCATAGGACAAGGGGTAACAGTTTAAAGTGAAAGAAGGGAGAATTAGATTAGATATTGGGAAGAAATTCCATAGTGTGAGGGTGGTAAGATACTGGAACAGGTTGCCTAGAGAAGTTGTGGATGCTCCATCCCTGGAAGTGTTCAAGGTCAGGCTGGATGGGGCTTTGAGCAACCTGGTCTAGTAGGAGGCATCCCTGCCCATGGCAGGGGGGTTGGAACTCAATGATCTTTAAGGTCCCTTCCAACTCTAACCATTCTATGTTTCTATGATTCTATGATTATCAAGTCCAACCATCAACCTACCACTGCCAAATCCACCATTGAACCATGTTCCCCTAAGTGCCACAGCTGCATGTCTTTTAAATACGTCCAGGGATGGTGACTCAGACACTTCCATGGGGAGCCTGGTCCAATGCTTGACAACCCTTGTGGTGAAGAAATTTTTCCTAATATCCAACCTGAACCTCCCCTAGCACAACTTGGGGCCATTTGCTCTTGTTACTTGGGACAAGAGGTTGACTCCCAGCTTACTATAGCCTCCTTTCAGATAGTTGTAGAGAGGGACAAGGTCTCCTCTCAGCCTGCTTTTCTCCAGACCAAACACCACCAGTTACCCTCAGAACTTCTTGTAAGGCTTTTTTGCTAGACCTTGCACCAGCTTCATTGCCCTTCTGTGAACAAAAGTGTATGTTTGCCAGGTTAAAATAAAGGAAACAAACAAACAAACATGAAGCTGTGGCTATTTTCAGGTCTACAGAACAACAACTGTTGTGGCTACATGGTAAATCATTAACCCTTTGGCTAATAAGATAAATTTTCCTTTTAAAAAGGAACAGCTTCATTGTGAAATGTGAAATTAACAAATTACTCCAAACAGTGTTCTAATTTTGAAGATACTTTAAATGTCAGTATTTTCAGAACAGTGCTGACTACTGACATCTCCTGAAGAAAAAAAAACAAACTTAAAAATCCTGTTTGTCACCAAACACTATGATTTTTCATTGGTGTTGCTAATTATTTCATTTGTGTCCAAAAATGTTCATTAATGATCTGCATGAGGGGATCGAGTGCACTTCAGTAAGTTTTTAGATAACACCAAGTTTGGCGGGAGTGTTGATCTGCTTGAGGGTAGAGAGGCTGTGCAGAGGGATCTGGACAGGCTGGATCGATGGGCCGAGGCCAATGGGATGAGGTTCAACAAGGCCAAGGGCCAGGTCCTGCACTTGGGTCACAAGAACCCCATGCAGCTCTTGGGGAAGAGTGGCTGGAGAACTGCCTAGCAGAAAAGGACCTGGGGGTGTTGGTCGACTGTCAGCTGAACATGAGCCAGCAGTGTGCCCAGGTGGCCAAGAAGGCCAACAGCATTCTGGGCTGCTTCAGGAACAGTGTGGTGAGTAGGACTCAAAAGGTGATCGTTGCCTTGTACTCGGCACTGGTGAGGTCTCACCTGAGTACTGTGTCTAGTCGTGGGCCTCTTACCATAAAAAAGACATTGAGGTGCTGGAGCGGGTCCAGAGAAGGGCAACGAAGCTGGTGAGGGGTCTGGAGAGTAAGTCTTATGAGGAGAGGCTGAGGGAGCTGGGGTTGTTCAGCCTAGAGAAAAGGAGGCTGAGGGGAGACCTTATTGCTCTCTATAACTACCTGAAAGGAGGTTGTAGAGAGGAAGGGGTTGGTCTCTTCTCCCAAGTCACAGGCAATAAGAGGAAATGGCCTCAAGTTGCGCCAGGGGAGATTCAGATTGGATTTAGAAAAAAATGTTTACACTGGAAGGGTTAAGCATTGGAATGGGCTGCCCAGGGACGTGGTTGAGGCACCATCCCTGGAGGTATTCAAAAGATGGGTTGACATGGTGCTTAGTGACACGGTTTAGTGATGGTTTTTCAGAGTTAGGTTGATGGTTGGACTAGATGATCGTAAAGGTACTTTCCACCCTAGACAATTCTATGATTCTATGATTTTCTTTTATCCACACTGTAACACTAATCAAATTCATAGTACAGTACTTTGAATGTTATATAGTATTAAAATAAAGAGACAATATAGTCTTTTCCGAAGCAAATACATTCACATGTCAGAAGTGAAACTATTTAATTTATTAAGCACTTAAAATCATACGGAAAAATAAATTATAATAACCTTGAGATTTTTAGAAGTACTCTTCTAACAAAAGGGTCTATTTAAGGGAGAAAAAAAAAGAGTAAAAATTCAGCTACAGTAATAGGAAATTGGAAATTCACAATTTCCATGGGAAAGCAGGAAGCCTTCAAATTATTAGCTGCTAGCAAATTTTGAGTACTTAATGATCTGTTTTACATTCCCATGAGGTCAACCTTATACAAAGTTTAAAAAGCATAAGAATGTCAGTTTGTATAAATTCTGTTACTGTAGATTTTAATTTTCTGTTTAATCCACACAAATTTAATCTTCCCTTTCAGTTCAGCATATTAGTACTCCAGTAAGTGCATATTAACTGAACATTACAATCCTAGACTCAATATGAATAGTGATACTTCTATAATTAGAAATTGAAATAAATCCGTAGTCTAACTCTTGAACAGATTCTGACCAGAAGCACTATAAATTAAGTTAATTGTATTCATATTTGTCTTGTCAGTTCTTGAACTTGTGTGTCTAAACTTTGTTAAACGCGATCTCCCTTTAGAGACCTCTCAAGGAATCAACCTCCCTCAACAGACTGTGGGGAATTAAATAGTTACCTAACTATAACTATATTAATGGTTATAATTATAACTAATTATAACTAACCTATAGTTATATATATATAATAACTATATTAATAGTTAAATAGTTATATTCGGTTTCATGTTGGCCTTCAAAACATTTATTTGAATCCAGGAACTAGGATAGCACCTTAAGTTTCTCAAAATGTACATTTTTTATACCCCATGGCCTTTTCCAGGCTTTCTAAGTCATTCTATTTTAAGAATATTTAAAAGATTTGGTAACACATAAAAGATAAAGAACTACTTTATTCTCTTATAACATCCTGGGGATTCTTTACTCATGTTTGCAGGGCACATCCTACATGGATAAAAACAATAAAGGAAGTCTGCTTCATCATTTCTGGGCAGCTGTCAGTAAGTGATCATAATACATACATTGAAAAGTCCTACTTCCAAAAATTAAATATTTGAAATATCATTAAGGGTTTAATTTTTTGTCAGAATTCATTTTCTGTGGGTTTTTGCGGTATGGAGCCTGTGGCGGCTGTCTGTAATTCTGCTCCAATGGAGCTTAACCCTGATACTACTTAATACAGTGCTTTACATTAAATATTCAGTAGTCAGGTCCAGAAAACTAAAACTGAAAAATGACAGTGTTAAACAGAGGAACCTGAAACTTATTTTTTTTTGCTTTAGCTAAACTTTTGCTTAATAAAAAACAAAGATCATGGAAGAATGTCTTCTGATTGGAAAAAAAGTAATTACAGTAGAAATGGGAAAAAAGAACCAATTCAGGACATAATGTGTATTTTCTCCCCCTTGGACTATTGTCAACCTTCACAAAACATTGCTAAAAGAGTAAAAGACAGAAAAATGTTGTAATATGCTTTTAATGCATTGTCCCAACCTACAAATGAACACAATTTTTTTGATCACTTCATGGATCTTCAAAATGTTTAGGTGTTATGAAATCCTATATCAATGAATTACAAAATTTCAGTCCTATTCTTCTGGTCTGACTCATCTCTGTTAAGCATGTTGATGCCTTTTGAACCACATTGTACACTAATGTGAGTCATTTCTAGAAAAGGTTTGCAAATAACCTAAGTTTAAGGAGGTTAGTGTGTCGATAAGGTGCTTTTTCTGGTGATTCCTGGCCATTACACGTTTGCTTGGCTCTTGGCTTTCAGATACCCGAGATTATCTATATTTCCTCTTCCTGTTTGTTAGAAGACTAGCAACTGGCTCAGTATTTCTTCTCTTTCTGTATTGCTTTTGTCTTCTTCAGAGGAATTTATGTTTCCTGTGTCTTTCCTGCCCACCATGAAATCACTTTACTTTTATATTTTTATGATTCATTGCCATTTCATTTTAGTTGCTTATAGACCAAACTTCTACCCTGCCTATTCTAGGAGTGTTACTTGTGGGAAGACGGATGAAAAATGAGTTTTCATTCTGTTTTGGCCACAGTGGATATTTAGGTGAAAGATCATGGTACATTTTCTAGTGGAACAATACGCATTATTGCCTGTTTATAAAGAAGAGACCATTTTCCTGAACATTACATCAAACATTTCATCAACATTTTAAATGTTGTCCCCATAGTCACAGGACATCTCTGAGTTTCAGGCTTCTCTATGCTATAATGCAATATGCTGTAATCACACTGCCTAACATACGTTTGCAAGAAGGTGCCACAACTTTTACCATCTTCCTTATATCCTTTGCAGCCTCATGAAAGAAGATGTGGGACTATTTGTCCCACATGTATTCTACATACAAGCTTCGTGCCAGATCAGTGCCTCATTTTGCCTTACCTCTGCATACAAAACAAAAAGCTTGTGATTTCCCTAAAAATAATTTAAAAAAGAATCTTTCTTAGCTTCAAAGAAATCTGAATGTTAAAAATCATACAAAAAAGATCACACAACCAAACCCCAAAAGCTTTATTATACTAAAATTTGCAGCTTATTAAAACTGATACTAAATTTTGAACTGGACACAGGGAAATGACAACATAACATCTTTCTGGCTGTGATTCTAGTTTACAGATATGCTTTTTTTCCATTTATTTCCTTCAGGTAGCAAACTTTCAGGTCACATAGTTTGATAAAGTTGGGATTGAGCTTGATTCTGAATAAAAGTAAGTTTCATTGTATGGTTGTTTGTGACTTGCCAACAAATTATTTTGGAATTATTTATTCCAGACATAAAATGCATAGAAATTGGCACAATGTATGTATTTCATTAGTAGTTCTTAACAAAGGTTATGATAGACAGATCGAAGTGTTAGAAATGACCTGAAAATATGAGTGGCTGGAGTGAAAAGGGCCAGCCTGATTCCTTTTTTATATCCATATATGCCTTATTCTGCTTGGTGTTCTTTGTGCATCAGACCAGCCTGTTAATAATTGGTTTTCTTTTCCTCTCACACAATGCAAGGATGCTAGTTAAGCCATTGGACTTACCACAAAGATGTCTGATTGAAATCTCTTGAAGTCGAACTGCCTCCCTCTCACAATATAACCACATACAAAAAAGAAAAATTACAAAATAGAATGCAGTGCATTTCTTCTTTGTAAGGTTTTTCATTCGTTTTTCCAAGATCTCTCTGCTCACTTTGAAGAGTTTGGCTGCTGCAAAACTAAGTGCTCCATCTTAACGGTTACCACACAGTTGTGATTCCATATTCCATGGAAAAAATTACCATGTTCTCACCAGTCAGAAAAGAATGAGATTTTTCTCTGCTCATATTTCACTAGAGAGTCACTATTGCTTATAACGTAACATTTCTGCTATGGCTCATGATGTAACATTTGTTCCAAAATACTTTTTCAAGTTCAAAGACAGATATATGAATGCAATGGTTTGGCATTATGGTGTCAACCATACTTCATACTGTTTGTGCTAACGATTTTTCCATACAAAAAGCTATATATATGCATATTTATAAATACACACACACAAATACAAACATGGTATACATATTAATTGGAAATATTCAGAATAATTGGGGGGAAAAAAAGAAAGAAAACATTGTAGACTAGTGCAGCTTCAATTAGTAGTTTCACAAAATTGGAAAAGTGCAGCTCCATCACCTAGTTGAGAAGGCTCTTAAAGATCCCAAGGGTCAGGTTTGTTCACAGGGTGGTTTCTAAGGTTTAGATTGTATTTGGCAGCTTAGCAATCAGAAATTGATTCCTAACACTCCTTCCAGCATGTTTTGGACCGGAAGACTCAAGTTGCTGCAAGTAATAGAGATACATCAGCAGAACTGCTTGGGAAAGCCTGTCTAGCCTTTTTCAACCATGCACCTGGCCCAGCTAAGGCTATTACTGCCTATTGATTCCCTTCATAAGAAGTACATTTCATCAAAATCATCCCCTCACATGAAATTGGTACAATGCATGAGGAACATTTATTGTGCAGTCTATTATTGTCCCAGCTCAGTGAACCATGGAGAATGAAGTGAATCACTGAAGCAAAGCGAGTTGAACTACAAAATCCTGAAATTAGTGAAAAAATGAAAAGATGTTTAGGCTGAGGGATTTTTCTTTAATTTTTCTAAAAGTCCTCTCTTTTGTGATGCCTTTAATAGAAAATCATTTTTCTGCACTTTCACCTTATCTTTGCATTTTTAACTTTTGTATTGCTCGGGTATTTAGGACTCTCTCCAAAGCCTCTTACAGGGTGTCTGCTCTGTTTTGATCCATGTAGTGCTACGAAACAGTTTACCTTGATTATCACCAGCAGGTGGGACAGGCCAGGACATGGCTGGGCTCATTTTAGGGAGCTGACTGCCATAGCAGGGTGCGGGCTGGAGGCTCCCTGAGGAAGGGAACGCCAGGGGAGAATGCTCTCCATGAGGTCTGTCAGGGGCAGGACCTGGCAGCCAGGGCTGTCTCACCACCCCAGCCAGGAGCAGGGCAGCCTGGGGGTACCATGGCAGCCCCAGCCCTGGGCATCAAGCACCTCCATGGGGATGGGAACAGACCAAAGCAAGGCCAGGACATGGGCCTGCTGGTGAGGGATTAGACTCGTGGCTGGGTAAAGTGGTGGCTGCAACATGGCAAGAGTGGGAGCTCAGGTGGGCACCGAGCACAGGACCCTCAGCTTAAAAGCATCTCCCAGGCAAGGAGGCAGGAGCCCCTCTGAGGCTTCCTAACAGAAATACTTGGAGAATCCCTCAGTGAAGCACCTTCTCGCTCTTTCTTTCAAGGCTGCCAGCAGCAGCATCTGTAATTTGATGCTGAGCTCAGCCAGCTGTACCCGGGGAGGAGGGGACTCAGGTGTATGACATCCACCCTTATTTCTAGAAAAAATGAAACCAGCTTGATTTTATGAGAAGGCTGACCACAGAGCAGCCGAAGTAAGAAATTCTGCAAGTAAGATGATCCAATGAGTTTAAGAGGACTACAGCCTCTAATGGCTCCATTAAAAAAGAAAAACATCCAAAGCGGTAAAAGCTTAAATAATAGATGAACTCCACAGCACCAAATATGTAAATGTATAAAACTCTATTTAGCACTCACCATGAGCTAATTTAGTACAATATACCATAAAGCTGATAAATGATTTCAGAAATAATTTACGAAGGATTTGAGTGTGAACTGCAAGCCATATATATGGCCTGAAAGGTGAAGGAAACTGCCTGAGGTATTAGAGGTCAGAAAATGATCCCACATGAAAAGAGATAAACAGAGATAATCTCTGGCATGGTGAAAGGAGTGTTAAGAGAATGCAGTAGGTATGCTTTCCACACCTTGAACAAGGATGAGAAATGCTGAAGGATTTTTCTAATCAGACACTCGCTCTCTCATGTCCAATGCTCAAAATAATGTGCGGATATAAGGAATTTCTTATGTATTGTAAAGGGGAAAAAAAAGTGCTTCTGTTACTAGCAAAAATCTCAGAGGCAGAGTTTAAGTCTAGTGTCCCATGGGCTGCAAATATAAGGGTAGTAGAAGATTAATATAGAAACTGCAAGTGTGAGAAAGAAGAATGTTGGACAGAAACCTGAATTTTAGGTATTTAGTCTTAACACAGGACAGATAGTATCATATACGCAATCTGGGCCTGCTAACAACACAAAGCAAAAAAGGCCAGGCAGAGCACTGTACAAAAGAACTCCATCAGTAGTATCAGGAAAGAAAAAAGGGAAAAATCATCCTCTGTGTGGCAATCTGAATGAAAAGCAATCAGGAAATGCAAGTACTTACCAATCAGTAAAGTGCAGTCAAACAGTGAAAAAGAACTCCTGGCAGGTAAATGCTTCACCCCCCTCTACAAGGACTTAGTAACTTCACATCAAGCTCTTCCCCCCGTCCTCAGTGCTGAGTGTCATTCTCCAGTACAAATAAAGCATGATTCTTTGTAGGCCAGAATGGCAGAATGGGAATCTGAATGATTTGTGAGGCTGAAACAAAGAACACTTTACCCTAGTTACCGGTGGAAATACCATTCAAGTAATCATGTTTTTTTACAAGAAAAATCAGTTGAGATGGAATTGATCAGATTTAAATGTGAGCTTTTCAAAGTTAGGTGTCTATTGTTAGCGACTTACTGGAGGTGTCTTTACAGAACATACAGAAAAGCAGGTGCCTCCAGAGGGTGATTCTTTCACTTACTTTAGACATCGATGTTAGAGCAGATTAATCACTCTGTGATGATGCCAATTCCTCTCCATTGACTCTAGAAAGAAACTGTGTGATGACTGTAGACTAAAATGAATGACTTTCAGATGCTCTGAAGTTAGTGAGATGAATCCTACATTAGATTAGCAAATTAAAAGAATAGGAATTTTGCCCTCCCCCTCTGCACATAAAGTGAGTTAATGAATTAGCCAGACAATCACTAAGTGAAAACAACTAAATCTACAGGAAAGATCTTTGAAGAGCAATGTGCTGCTTTTCTTAAAAAAATCATTAAAAATTAAGATTTTTCTTTTTCTACGATGTCTTCTCAAAGCTTTCATCTTACATTTATTTTAGGATTACATCTCTCCCATGAAGTTAAGAAGCTTTGCTTGTGACAGCAATATTGATACTAGTAATGTTGCTCATTCAGGAATCAGCTTTTGTCCTGGTTGCATAATGTAATGGTGATACCAGAAGATTGTCTAGATGTCTGAGTGCATATATTTCTATATTTGTCTGTCAGTTTTCCGTAGCAATGTTTTTAGCTGGATTATCAATTAAGGCCAAATCTGATGATGGTGATTTCTTTTATTTATATAGATAAATAAAAAAAATAAAATAAAATAAAAAGAGCCAGAATTCAGTCCCTTGCTGTAAGACCAAGTGGCCCTGACTCATCTGCTCATCAAGAGCAGATCTGTGTAGCAGCGAGATCCAGTTGGAGCAATGCAAACCAGAGCCTTTGGGAGACCTCACATTTAACTAATCAAGGATCCAATACTTGAACTTATTCCCAGAAGCTTCTTTTAATTACAAGTATAGACCTGAAGTTCCTACAGGTTTTATGAAAGGAAGCATCTGTTGGAGAAGAGACCTAAATCAATGTTTTTAGTGACAGAAAACTTTCAATGCAAGTTTTAAAAGCTGGAAAGTCACAGGATATAAGCCTCCACATATTTTGTTTCTCATAGTAATACTTGATTTATCTGATGACTGATCATGTTTTCTGCACACATCTTAGGCTTATTGGGTTTATTAGTCTTTCTCACATTCAGTGAAAGACTAATAAAAAATAAATATGCTCTGGTAATAATGTGGTGTAACTTTATTTGCATCGCACATTTTTTTTCGTGCTGAGGTTGTATTTTATCTGAATAGTCCCTGAGATTTCAGATGGGACAAACTGCTTTACAGTACCATCATTTTTATCCATAGATCTCAAAAAACTTCTAAGGGGTAAAATCATTGTAGTTTGGCTAAATTTGTCACACTGAGATGACTTGTCCAGTCAGTAATACCACCAACAGCATCAATGCCCTCTCAGTAACAGTAAATCCACTGGGAGAAACATGGGAGAAACACACTGGAGTCCAGGTGATCTATTCAGTGAGTGTCTCCCCTACATCAGAAATGCCAGGAGTAAGCTGCTACGTATGTCTTTGTGAATACATCTGTGCCTGTGTATGAATGCAGTATAGTATAGTAATAAATAAATATTATGCATGCACACCAATAATTGCCGCTTTTTAAGTAATTTCAGGTAGACATATGGTGAAGCTTTGCTGTGGATCTGAACCTGCTTGCTTTTGTGGGTTTTATTCAAACCCTTAGTGTATTCTGAGCACAGGGTTGGTTTTTTTGTGTTTGTTTGTGGTTTTTTTTTAGCTTAATGTGCTAGAGTTACTGCTAAAGCTGCTTACAAAACAAAGAATCAAAACAGAAATGCCTAGGGAGAGGAACAACAGCCAGAAGGTGAGACAAAGACAGAACATGAGAAGTAATCTCAGTTGGCAGGTCCAGCCAGCCACAACAGAGTGATAGCGTGGAAATTTGTTGAGAGAGATTTTCAGGACACCGCTGTCCACACAGAGAACAGGGTACACATTAAGCAGTTCAAAGCACAGCCCTCTACGTTACTGCTGCTCTCAAATGCCTATGTGTGGCAGCAATAGTTTGGCCTCATGTCATTTATACTTCTACCTAAACAGTAGCCAGCCATCTTTATGCACTTGGAATCTTCTGGAAGGGGAGGACTGTGCTTTAGATATAGTTGCTTTAGTTGTTTGCAGTATCTTCCAAAATGGTAAATAAATCTAAATTCTAGCTAGTGACATATGTTATTTGACATGAGCTTTCAAGGGTGAGGAGTAAGGTGTTTTCACAGAAATGTTTTCATTTGTCCAAGTGGAGGTTGTATAAAAAGCAAAGCAAAATAAGTGAGGAGTAACAAACAGCTGATTTACAGCAGTGGATGCTGTGTATGTGTGATTGTCCAGAATTCCAGGAAGCTGCTTCCTCACTAAACAGGACTTGAATCTACATCAATTTGCAGAGGTGTATGTGATTATTCTGTGCATTTTGGCCCACTTCCTAAAGGCAATTTTAGGGCCTGAATTCATTGAAAGAAATGGAAGCTAGATGCCTAAATGCCTTTGAGGACCTACGCTCTTCAGCCATGTCTATTTATATCCTATGAAAACTCTGAAGCTATAACCATACTAGAAAATTAAACAATGCCAGGCAATGTTCCCAGGTACTGAAACAAAATCATTTATACTGTTAAATTTTTAACTTGTTTTCTGGCGTGATTTTGTCCTGTGCCAAAGTATTCTTGGCTGTGGCTTATGAGTTTGCATGGAAGTAGGATCATTCCCAGGATGTAGTTTGGATACAAGCACCTTGTTCTGGAGTGTAAAAAAGGTTATTAGTGGGGACATATGCCTGTTCAAGCCAACTGGACACAGTGCCAGAAAGAGTAGTCCTGCACATGTTTCATAGACGTAGCCTGAATGGCTCTGAGAGAGGTTACAAAGCAGAGCTGAAGGCTCAAAGCTGCCTTCTAAATGAAAGAGGAATTCCCTAGAGAACTGAAAATTCACAACATTTCTAAACAAAACTGAGAGAAAGACAGTCTGGGAAAAATCAGGTACGTCCCATAGTAAATCTTTTGTAGCAAAGTACAAATCAACACAAATTGATAATTTAATTTGAAATGAACATCCATATCTGTTAGCTTACAGATACTTGGGCAATAGCAAAAGTGTATGTGCTTTTCAGGAGGGCTCTGAAACATGATGAAATATTGTGGCCATGACGTGGCAGGGGGGAACAGCACACAGTACTCAGCATGTCAAAATCCAACTGGACCCGAATGAGTTGCACTGCTGCATCTGGTCTCTTATTGACTGTTACAGAATCACAGAATCACTGAATCACTTGGGGTTGGAAGGGATCTCTGGAGATCATCTAGTCCAACCCCCCTGCCAAAGCAGGTCCGCCTAGAGCAGGTTGCACAGGAACTTGTCCAGGCAGGTTTTGAATGTCTCCAGAGAAGGAGACTCCACCACCTCCTTGGGCAGCCTATTCCAGTGCTCTGCCACCCTCAAAGTAAAGAAGTTCCTCCTCATGTTTAGATGGAACTTCTTATGTTCACGTTTGTATCCTATCCCGGGGCACCACTGAAAAAAGAATTCTGTGTATATATATTGTGAGACACTACAGAATACATATCTAATACAAAATACTGGGCATGCTGGTTTGCTCCTCATTTCTCAGTCCTAACACAGTCCCTAAAAAAAGTTGTTCTTTACTCTTGAAGTCCTCTGAAGGATATGCACCTTCTGTTATTTTTCTAGTACTTTTATGAAACATCCTTTTGTATTGTTTTGATCATTTACTGTATGCTGAACTGAAAATTGGTTTTGGATGTATATAATTATTTTTACTGAGATTTTTTGACTTGTTCATCTTTATATTTTTATAACATTGCACATACCATAAACATATGGCATATTTATTCCCAGATTTACTTACGTTCTTTTTGTGGGTGGGTTTTGTCCTTATAATATTTTTGGAATGTAGTCAAGAAATAGAGGAGAAAAGCTTGTGTTTTAGGAGTTAGAATATTTTCAGTTTTCATATAGATCCTTGGTACAGGTATAAATTTCTAGACCAATGAAGTTGTGAAATACTGACTTCTATTAAAACATTCCCCCAGTATTATTTTTTTTGTCATTTTTCAGTACAGAAATAAAAAGCATGATCCCACTGAAATTAACAACAGAGCTTTCATTTTTGTTAGAAAAATTTTATTCTGTCGTAGTCCATCACTAGCTGTGATTTCCCAACAAAACATTTAACCATGGCAACGTACAGTAATCTCTGCATTAGTTCTTTCTGAATATATTTATCTAAGGTAAAACTGATCACACAAAAATAATCTTTCATCAATTAATGTTGAAACATTTTTACTTCCATTCAGACTATGGAAAATTAGGTTATAATCCAATTTACGTGGACATTGTACTTTAGAAACTGGTTTTAAAGCTCTTTGAATAACTAGGTTAAAAACTGTCACTTTCTGCTTTCTGATTCAGGAAAGGGTTTGCAAATCTGAGATCTCTGCCAGAGAAATTTCAGGAATCTATAAAGGCTGTTTTAAGAAAACACTTCAACCTGTAGTGATTTCAAGAGTTCCAAGTACTATTCTAAAGTTTCAAAACAACTGTGTGTTTTATTATTAATGTCTTAAGAACATGGTACATTAAAATATTGTTTTAACATGTGTTTTTAACTGAAAAAAAAAAACTTTTCAGTTCAAATAGGTATGCCTACTTCTACTAGCAATATTCTTTCAGTAGATAGCCTGACATATCCCTAAGACCAATACATTTTTGGAAGTTTCACTAAATTCTTTCTCACTAGGGGTGTTTAAACATGAGAGGTATCATGGTGTTTCCTTCTCCTTTAATACACTTTTCCTTTCAAGATATTTACAGAACATCTATTTTTCTTCACAAGGATTGCTTGTATTATGATTTCTAAGAAAAGGTCTCTCTTT
Organism: Calidris pugnax; assembly: GCF_001431845.1. Classification (NCBI taxonomy): domain Eukaryota; kingdom Metazoa; phylum Chordata; class Aves; order Charadriiformes; family Scolopacidae; genus Calidris; species Calidris pugnax. The sequence continues at coordinate 10,220,096 of NW_015094510.1, read as the reverse complement.
CTCTAACTATTCATGATCTTGTAGTGTTTAAGACCATTTTGACAGAGTGCATGGAACACTACAACAGGTCAAAGACTTCCATGATACAGTCATGCTAAAGTTGCCTTGCACTTTAAACTAAAGTAATAACAGTTCTGCATGCTGTTCTGCACCCTGTGCTTTCTGTTCCTGTTTGTCTTCAGTCACTTTATGTTTTATACTGACACAAAATATATTTATGAGGAAGGAGTTTATCCCTTTGTGATAATTGGCTTTCCAAACAGTTGTCTCCACGCGCTGTTGTAGAAATCTATTAGCTGCTCCACCACTTATGTGTCACTGCCTGCTTAACAGATTTTCCAATGTCTTCTATTTTTTGCCAAGAATAAGAAACAATAAAGGAAATAAATGCTTTAAAAAAAAACCCAAAAGTTTCTTTTATGTCCAGTTGCTATTCTCCAGGTTCCAGGAAATGTCATTTAACTTTCTGTGTTTAATGTGGTGACTACCCAGGAGCTTGGTGAGCCTGGCAGCCTTGGCAGGCATTCTTGACAGCTTGTCAAGCCTGAGGCTACTGCATGTTGTCTTTCCTCTCAATAATTAATAATTAATTATAAGTCATGAAGTTTTAATGATGGACTGATTTAAATGTACTGGTTTTGGGGGTTTGTATTGTTTTAAAACATTCATTTTTTGAAAGCAAGAAAGGCAAGTAAAAGGAGCAACGTACATGCTTTCAAACAAGTCCGACAACATCAATGAAGGAATAAAGGCCTTCCATAGACATACATTCACCTGCGTATATAAGGATGCATTTGCATACAAGGAATCTAGTCCCTGCTGGCCAAGCCCAGAAAATCAAACACAGCCTGAAGCACCTCATTTAAGGATTTCCCATGCATACAAAGCACAAATCCCAAAGCAGCATTTTTTCAACTTAATCAGTTGGTATGTTCTGGGGAAATGTAGGAAAATTATGGCTCCAATTTTCAAAGACACTACAAGGAGCCACGGAACAGAGAAGGGAAAAGAAAAGGATGCCATTGTTAATTGATGTGTATCTAGCATTCTTCTGGTATACTTCATTTCCATGTATATTATATAATATATATATTTCCTTATATATTACATATTATATATTACACATTATGCACTATATACTGTGTATTGTATGCTGTATACTGTATACTATATACTATCTCTATTTCTATTTTGTATAGATACCCCTACACTTACTTTAGCCTTTTGTTTCCTTCTCACAGAGGCCTGAGTTCAGTGAAGACTCTGGATGTTGCTCAACTAGTGGCAAAAATCCACAAATGGCCGTTGCAACACAATCTCCGGCCTTAAATTGAAAATCTGTGCTCCACACCCAGTGCCTGAGGAACACCTTTCAGAACAAAAACCAACAGCTTAAATATAACCAACAGGGAATTCTTGGAAACAGCTCTGGTAGAGCTTCCTCCATAGACATTAGATGTTTTTACCAAAACCTGTCTCCCCTATATTGAAGATTCAGAAACTGATCATGCAAAGGGGTACCTGCATGTTTCACCAATACACAATGTCAGCTTGATTTCCAGGAACAGTTCATCTACAGAGAAACAGGGCTTCTCCTGGGGTGATATTGTTCGCTTGTATGTAGATGATAAAATATCAACAAAAGAGAAGTGATTTCACACTATGCAGAACAGCAGCATGACAGCTCCATACCCAGTTGCAGTCCTTGTTATACTAAGCCTCCCCGAGTGAAACTGTATAAAGTCTAGTAAATGAAATTCTGTTTCTTTTATTCTTGGGGAAAAAAAAATAATCATCAGTATTAATAAATATATTTATTAACTTTCAGACACCAGTACCATTTTGTAACTATTTAACATTTATGAAAGCTTCTCTCTTTTAGTGATATTAATAAATAGCACTATATATATAAACATCCTCTCCCACATCTTCAGACTTGCCAGCAGTGTCAGTAATAACCGCCTAAAGGGTGATCCAACCACGAACAGAGGCATTTTCACAAACGTATAGTCTGTAACTTGAGACTGTGTTAATCATCAGGGAATGTTCTAAGACAAAAGTTCAACAGGGAAGTAGAAGTGCTGTTCTTTTAGGTTATTTTGATTCTTCTCTTACTATTTTTAGGTGATAAATATCACCAGATAATGATGGTGTAGAAGTTGTGATCTCTTAATTCTTTGGAGAGGCATCGTACAAAGAGAGGAAAATGTATCTGCACAGAAAGAGTACACAGTTTATCTCAGTCTCTAAATTCAGTTGCTGAAGCTGAATTTCCTTTGAGAGGAAAGACTCAGTGGATGGATTGAAATTTCTGAGGCAAATTAAATCCTTGTTGGACCAGTCTAGAATGTTTGCCATTTCACGTGGAAATAGAACTCAAGATCTAGCTGAACTCCAGTGTCATTTCCCCTTATAAGAATTTAAGAAGTCAGTTTCCAATAACTTGTTACAGTGACTGTTCGGTGAAATGATGGCACAACTATGAGGATCATAGAAATACCATTTTCTGACAAAAAGAGGATGAGAATTGGTTTTGACAGGTTGAGTTCCTTATTTCTGCCCAAAGTCAGTAGCAACTGTGCCAATGTTGTTCTGGGCAGTTGCTTTTATCAGTCTGTTCTCAAAAGCTTCCAGTGATGGGGATCAGACATGGACTCTAGATGATCTGTTTGAGTGCTTCACTTTTCTTACTGCTAGTGGAGATTTCTGGTTCTGTGTGTGTAACCTAAATCTGCTTTTCACATCATTCCTTAAGTTGATGTCACAGTGGTGTCAAAACATAGATCAAAATCTCTCAGAGAAAATGCTTTCCTACACCTCTAGCCAACATTATCTAGAATTTCCTGAAAAACAGTGGCATGCTATTTTTAAAATTGCAGCCTGTGTATTTATACAATTGTTTGAGTCTGCTATACATGGATTCTGTAACAATGTATACATGATGATCTTGTACAGATGCTATGCATTATACTATGTGTGTGATCCATTTCAATGCAAAATAATAATAAAAAATACACAGATTTTATAGCCCAAGGGGCAAGAAGTATCTGGCAAGTTAATTAATTGAACAGCAACCCAGAAGGAAATGCATTCCAGTGGAGACAGTGGAACACTCTCCCATTCCAATTGATCATATTTAGTTAAGAGGATTGGCAGTAGTCTGCAATTCACTCAGATGCTGCTTTGGGAAGGGCCCATGTTACTTAATCTAATAGTTCTTTTTCTGCTTTGGTGTTGTTAAAGCCCCCTGAAACTCATCTTCATTAATTGTATTATAATAGAAAGAGTGCCCTAGGGACAATAAAAAAGGAACAAACCCCCAAAGACTGAATCCATTTTCCACAATTGGACTGTGTTGGGTTATGTGATAAAAGCTCATCTGCATACCCATGAATGATCAGAGAGAAACAATGGCAGGTGAGGACCCGAATAATACCCTGCCAGGTGGACCCAGGCCCACCACAGGATCCATCAGCCCATCAAAAAAAAAGCCCATCTCTTCAGAGTACAGGAGTACAATGACAGATGTGGGGAACCCAAATTAAAGACTCAGAGGAACAGATAGTCTGCCTGGGCAACTCCCAGGGCTATTCTAGGAGACCCTTGAACCCAGTGTCCAGAGGTGAAACCCATCAAGATGGGTGAACACCAGAGCACCTTTTGGACTGAGGGGTGGTCATTACTTAGCAGTATAGGACACATTATGGGATACAGGGGAAGATCGTTTTGGGATGACACAGGACTTCTTATGGGATGTAACCAGAGGCAGAGCCAGGAGCCAGGAGCCAAAAAAGTAGCCAGAGGCAGAGAAGGGGTGGGTATAGTTGATCAGGTGAGGAACAAGTGTGGGAAAATAGAGGGATGAAGGGACAGAAATAGTTTGTCACATGTAAACAGTTTGTTGCTCATTAAACTTGTCTGCCACATATAAATATTTTGTTGCTCAGTAATCTTGTCTGATCAGTGATTGATCAGTGCAGTCTGTCCTATCTTCTTATGAAATTCTTTTCTGACTCTTTCCCTTGGTCAGGGCCTCTCTGTTTGATGTGCATGTGTCTCAATCTCAGAAGCTGGAGTGGGCCCTCAGGTTGCAGGGGCCCATGAGTTTAGCAACTGGAGCAAGTATGGATGTGCAAAGGAGTTTTTGAGTGCTAGTGTGGTGGTTTTGAACCTGGCCAGCACCTGAACATCCACCCTGCCTCTCTCTCACTCTTCTTCCTACAGGATGGGGAGAAAATGGAAGGAAGGTGAGAAGGTTTGTGGATCGAGGTAATGACAGTTTAACAGGGAAAGCAAAAGCTGTGTCTGTAGGCAAAACAAGAGGAATTAATTCACTACTTCCCATCAGCAGACAGATGGCCAGTCACCTCCTGGAAAGCAGGGGCTTAGCACACCTGAGAAGTTATTTGAGAAGCCAAACATTCCCCTTTCCTTCTTCTTCCCTTGAGCTGTTTATTGCTTAACCTGGTATCATATTAAATATCCCTCTCATCAGTTTGGGTTAACTGTGTCCCCATCCGACTTCTTGCCCACCCTCAACCTATTAGCTTTTGGTGGGAAAGCAGACAGAAAGCCCTGACATTGTCCTGCACCTGAGTAAAGGCAACCCCTGGTATCAATACAGGCTGGGGGATAAACGAATTGAGAGTAGACCTGCGCAGAAGGACTTGGGAGTACATGTAGATGAAAAACTGGAAAGGAATCATAGAAACATAGAATTGTTTAGGTTGGAAAAGACCTTTAAGATCATCAAATCTAACTGTTAACCAATCCACCATTAAACCATTTCCCTAAGTACCACATCTACACATCTTTTCAGTGCTCCAGGGATGGTTACTCAACCACTTCATTGGGCAGCCTGTTCCAATGCTTGATAACCCTTTTGGTGAAGAAATTTGTCCTAATATCCAATCTAAACTTTCCCTGATGCAACTTGAGGCTGTTTCCTCTTGTCCTATCTTTTTACTTGGGAGAAGAAACAGACCCCGCCTCGCTACAGCCTCCTTTAAGGTAGTTGTAGAGATTGTAAGGTCTCGCCTGAGGCAATGTGCACTCTAAGCCTAGAAAGGGAACTGTATCTTGGGTTGTATCAAAGAAGCATGGCCAGAAGGCCTAGGGAGGTGATTCTAGCCCTCTACTCCTTCTTAGTGAGATCCCAACTGGAGTACTTTTCCTCTGGAGTCCTCAGCGCAGGAAAGACATGGACCTGTTGGGGCAGGTCCATGAGTCCCCAGAGTTGGGGTTGTTCCCCCTGGAGCAGAGAAGGCTTCGAGGAGACCTTGTGGCCTTTCAGTCCTTAAAGAGGGCTAATAAGAAAGATGTGGACAGACTTTTTAATACAGCTTGTAGCAATAGGAAAAATGTTAATGGTTTTAAATGAAAATAGATTCAGACTAGATATAAGGAAGAATTTTTTTATGCCGAGGGTGGTAAAACACTGGTACAGGTTTCCCAGAGAGGTGGTAGATGCCCCATCCCTGGAAACGTTCAAGGTCAGGTTGGATGGAGCTCTGAGCAACCTGATCTAGTTGAATGGGTCCCTGCTTATTGCAGGGGGGTTTCGAATAGATGACCTTTAAATGTCCCTGCCAACCCACACTATTCTACGATTCTATGATTCTATGGTTCTATGATTGTGCAAGCACTCTTCAGCAGATGCCAAAACATCCCTATGTTATCAACACTGTTTTAGCCACAAGTACAAAGCACAGCACCATACAGACTGCTACAAAGTTAACTCTGTCCCAGCCAGACCAAGTCCAGTTAGGGAAGATGAAGCCAGACTTTTGCCTAGTAAGCAGGCAAAGTGGCTTGTAAGCCAAGGGTGACTCTAAGGGTGAGACCAAGGAGGAGCTGGCTATTGGCGCAACCAGAGGAGTCCTGGCTAGAGAAGCTGCAGTGTCTGGGGGTGTCCAGGAGTGAGATGGGTGTGTGTGTGTGTCTCTAAGATTGAGATTAATAGGGGCTGGCTACTGGGGACCAGGGAGGTCCCAGTGAGCTCTACAAGTGTGCGTGCGCTCGTGTGGGGTTGAATGAGGCAGTCTGTAATGTCAGTTGGAGTGGGGCTGCTGTTTCTGGCATTTGTATGCCCAAGTGCCAATGACTGGAGAGGCTGGGATCCAGGGACAGCTGCTGGGCAGACTGAGGTTCTGAGCCCAGCTGCTGGATGGATTCGTGCTGTACGTATGTATGTATATATTCTCAGCAGTGGACCTGCATACTGCTCAGCCAGCGAGGGCAGCCACTGGGGTTTTGTCTCTTTTCGAGTGGGTGCTGAATTTGTGTGTCCGTGTTGATCTGTGTTACCAGTCATGTATATATATCAGTGTCTGTGGTCTTGGTACCTGCTGGGAATACGTGTTCAGCCTCACTATTGATTGGATTTGGGGACACGGAACTATGGCAGGCTGCCCTCTCTTGGGCTGCCGAATCCATGCCTATTCCCTTAACAGATTACTTCTTTCTACCAGATGGAAATATGCTGAAGAAAGGCCTATAAAGTTTTCATGGTCATACAGATATTTCATGTCAGCTTTTCCAAGGACATAAGTCAGTGGAAAAGCATTTGTACAATAGACAATAGAGAATATCTCCAGAGGATGAGATAGGTACATATCGTTGTTAATTGAATTCAGGAACTTTTCTTCATTTGTTATAACATAAAGAACACACCAAGGAGAAGATGAAAGCTGCATACAGCTCTTGAATACTACACTCATGAGCAAAAGCTAAAAATACATCATAGTTGTATAACAGGCAGGAGGCTAAGTTTACAAATAAATTCCTGTATATGTTTTTTAAACAGTTTCCTTAGTCATAGCTACCAAAAAAAAAAGGTTAATTATGCATTATTGATAAGGTTGCCAATCTTCTACCCACATAACTAGAAAATTATTATCTTTTATTTTGGTCAAAAAACATCACATTTTAATTCAGAAGTTTTTCGACAATGTTATACTTTTGTTTTTTCCTCAGCTCAAACATCTGTTTGAAAGGATAGCTGATGTTGAACCCCATGCTTATCCCTGCTGATACTTCTTCATCACTGTTCCCACTTCCTCACCAGGTAGAGTAGCCCCCTGTTGCCTTTAATAGATAAGCAGGGAATTCCTGAGGCAAGTAAAAGAGGGTGTATCATAGAATCATAGAATTGTCCAGGCTGGAAGGGACCTCCAAAGGTCATCTAGTCCGACCTGCCCGCAGTCAGCAGGGACACCCCCAACTAGACCAGGTTGCCCAGGGGCTCATCGAGCCTCACCTTGAATATCTCCAGGGATGGGGCCTCAACCACCTCCCTGGGCAACCTGTTCCAGTGCTCCACAACCCTCACAGTAGGTAGGTTAGAAGTTGGAGGAGGCAGAGAGAGGATAAAAATGAGAGAAGCATTGAACCTATCCCAGAAACATCCGTCATATAATGTCACTGAACTTGCTCTATCCAAACCTTTCATGCTTCTTTTGATCCTCCTCTTGACCTTGCCTCTCTGTTTCTGAGTCTCAGGCCTGAGCTCCCCAGCTGCATTTCTTGGCCTCATTTTCCAGGCTTTCTGCTTTTGGGGCTGTTAGCCAATGCTTAGCTACAGTGCCTATAAATAGTCTTGAACTTTTCACAATGAACGCATGCCTGACAAATACCTTGTGGACAACTATTTAGAAGTAGCTGTTGTTGTTATCATCGTTGTTGTTGTTATTAGCAGCATTGGTATTAGTACTAGTATTAGTATTATTAATATTATTATCTTGTGACTCCAAGTTCTAATATATACCCGGTTACCATTTTTGGTGTCTCTCCAACCACACTGATTAGAAATCTACTGTTTTTAAATAAAAGTCTGGTAATTCAGAATGGAATAGAAGGTAAAAATAAACACTGGAACACAAAGTTGGCAATATCAAGAGAAACTCAGTTAACATAAATCCAATGCCAATGTCAAAGTCAATATTTTCATTTGGGCAAATGCAATTAAAGGCCTACTTCATTTAACCTTAGCCAAATCTTTGACTTGCAAGACTAGCTAGCTAACCATCAGCATAAAATGCATGCCAAAACAGTCTCAATAGAAAGATGATGAGATTCCTTAGACTAGTTCTCCAACATACAGATGCAGAAACACATCCATCTGTACCTCACCACTATTACTTTAGAGGAATTCTTTTTAGTCAGCAACAAATAGTACCAAATGTTGCCTTCACTGAATCCAGAAATCTAATATAAAGCAACCCTGACTGAAATCAAGTCAACTGGATGGAAAAACAGGATGCTGCCTGAGGAAGTCTTATGTAGGGAAAGAATACAATATAAATTTGGAATAGGCTTTCCATAGATGACACTGATCCTAAATGTCCTCAGATTAATAGTTTGTAGATAAGCAAGGACAGAGAATGTCCAGTTCCTTATTCTGCTTTTCCACCTCCCCTCTTCCAAATATATGACTCCTGACCTCAGTAGAAAGGGGAAGGAAAGAAGAGAGTTCTGCTCCATCATCTTGAAACCTGATGGGTTCCCGTACTCTTTACCTAGCTAAAACAAAACTTCTCCAGTTGGCATAGTGGGTCTGTAATGTCCAAATGAGATATAGCAAAAGGCTCAGTAAAATGCGAAAGGGCCTTTTTTATTATTTTTTTTTAAAGCAGTTATAAGGCTTTGGTGACGAGAGTGAGGTAGCACTTGGCAGATCAGTTAGTATGTCAGTAACAACAAACTAGCAGGTGCAATATTAATAAAAGGCACAAGAGGACCCAGAGCTCTGTGCATCATGCCATCAGTTCTTTGGATTGTGCTGGATATTGATCATAAATAAATAATTGTTCCATTCTGCTGTTGATTAAAATGTTAGTAAAAGAAGCAAGTTACAGGAGTAGAATCTAAAACCATACTACAGCTGTGAAAAATCCATAAAAGGGGTCAAAGCATTTTTCCCTTCTGCTCAGTCCTTCGATTAATACCATTTCCTTGTCATGTGGAATTTCAGAAGGATAACATATCTGAAAGATGGTATTTTAATTCTCTATCTAGAAGTGACTAAACATTCTCATTGAGCATTTGTATTATGCGGTATATACATTTGTTTTCACTTTCTGTAGCATCAGAGCAAACATACAGCAAAGTTTATATAAATTGTATATAAGTTTACCTATATAAAAATTTAAAGGAGGTAAAAATCTTTATCAGTAATAAATCACTGGACCAGATTTACTATCTAATTTACTTCTCTTTGTAACTAACAAAAAAGTAGAAGGATAAAGCCAATTATTTTTTTTTGGTTCCTAAATAGTGGAGTACTTTTTATTTTTTCTCTCTCAAGGTTCAGAGTATCTTCCCTACAATGGAAGTTCCTATGGCCTCTATTCAATGAGCAAATAGCAGACTGATCCTCTTAAAGTCTGTTGAGAGACTTTACATGAAACTGTACAGCATTATACTAAAACCAGCTGGCTGTTATGTGAGGTGATAACATCCAGCTGAGAGGTGGCAATAAGTAATTGGTGGGCAGTGACATCTTAAAATGACAGCCCTTTCTGCAGTAACACTGGAAGACTGGCTCACTTTGGCATCTTTCAGCAGGATTTATTAGCTCTTGTTTAGAGAATCACCTGTGTGGTAAAGGAAATTTTGGATCAGAACTAGCTTGTGCCTGCTTACTTGGCACGTGGCTCACTTGAAAGGCTGTTTTTCGCTGCTTAAATGGCTAACATAAAAATTAGTTATTGCAACAACTATCTTTTAAATTCCTAGGTATTTTTCAGAATTATTCCTTCATTCTGAGAATAATTGTTATGTTATGGAAAATAATAATTCCTATTATAGCAATTAAATGCACAACCTTAAATAAAATAAGCATTTTAAAAAGGAATTAATACAAAATTGCTCTTATTTTGAAATGAATAATATATTGATATAAAATTAAATGAGGGAAAAAAGTTTTTCTGGGTAAGTATTGCTTATGTAAAATGCCTATCACCAGAGTATCTGGGTGCTTATTTTATAAAGAAAGAAAAAAAAAGAGTATACACAAGATACAGAGTGAAATGCAAATTTTTTTGTCAGACAAGCAAAGAAAGGTCCTCTAAGTCTTCCTTCAATACAGTTCAAGGATGATACTTTCCTAGAAAAATTGCATCAATTTGAAGCTTTATTTATTTTAATCTTTTTTTTTTTTT
>NW_015094510.1:10130878-10208611 GCF_001431845.1 Calidris pugnax | reverse complement strand
GTTTGTGATGCCCTTGTTCTTCTACAGTATCGCTGATCAACCTTTCTCTGTGACATTTGTGCATTTCCTCTGATGAAGGCATTTGTCAAGTTGGAAATCACAATACGTTCTGAGAGATGTCACCTAGAAAAGGAACTGAATATGTGTGAAAATAGGAGGAGGAGCAGCTCTAAAATAAAAGTCACTAGTATGCACAGGAAAACACAATTTGATGCAAAATGGATTTAGGATAAAATTTATATTCAAATTTATTTTTAAAGAAATAGAGATTTTCAGTTCAGTGTTGTTGACAACACAATTGAAATAATTGTGCAAAAATTAAAACAGTTTTTTTTTTGGTTTTTTTTTTTTTTTTCTGGGTGGGGTGGGGGGGGGGGGTCGGGAGGGGGGGAGGGGCCTGCTTCTCTGAAACTTGTCAAGAAAGGGAAGTATCACCCAAAAATGTGAAAACCTTAAAGATGCTGTAAAGTGAAATATTGGCATTTATTTCTTTTAATAAAGAATCTTTTCCCTGTATCCAGTACTATTAGAAAAGGGGAAAAAGATGTCATAGCAGTGTCTTCTTGATCTCTCTTTTCTATTTTTCTCAGTCATACATATTAACATTGCACCTACAGCTCACCTCTCTGAGTTTGACCGCTTGCCTTTGATTTCAGTACTCCTCAGCTGCCCCAGCCAAAAGGCCAAAAATGTGGTCTGGAGTTTGAGGTGAAGAACAGTGGTCTAAGCCTTGTCTTGATTTGTCACATGAGCTGGTAGAGTGCATTTCTAATACATGGTTACCCATATTTCCCCTTGCCAAATGGGATGTCTGAGATTTGAGATCCACCTTGCAGCAATCAATGAATTGCAAAACAGTGACTGCAGCTTGCTGGGTGAGAGATAAAAGGAGCTTTGGTTGTGAGCACAGGAAAGAAAGGGAACTGTTACAAGCAGCCTTCAAGGAAATTGAGCTTTAAAAACATGAAAACACTAAATGAGCCACATCATTACCTGGGGAAAGAGGAAATAAACAATCACAGAATAGATGGCTACAACAAAGAAGAAACATTTCAGATTTGTTTATTTATTTATGTGCATGTGTTTTTTGGCATCTGTGAAAAGTCAGACTAGCACACGGAAAGAGACAGAGTAAGCTGGGATTCAGCTCAAATGCTAACTGGAATTTAGAGAAAACACCAAAAGAAAGGTCTTGTAGTATTTCACTGATCCTGTGTTTCTTAATGGTTCCATCAGACTGTTAACTTGTTTGTTTTACAATAGTGGAGATCACAATTTATTTTCAGTCTTTTGGGAAAGGAGGAATTCTTCTCTAGCAAATGCTGACATCTAGATATATCTATCTTGACTATGTCAAAAAGAAAGAAGGAAAAAAGAAAAAAAAGAGAAAAAAAGAAAAAAAAGAAGAAAAAAAAAAAGAAAAAAAAGAAAAAAAGGAAAAAGCCCCAATAATAGACAGTTAGCAACAATCTTTAAAATCAAAGCAGGCTTGAGGCAATCACAGTGACTGACAAATTTACATGAAAGACAGCAACTTTTGAATTCATTTACAGCTTTTCTCCCCTACTCCATCCCTTTTAAACTTAAAACAAATGACAGTTGTTATGAACATGTTCTTTTTATTGCATAATCTATTTCTGATAATCAGTTTTTAAAGCTTTGTATTACTTCAATCAGAAAATGAATGAATTAGGCTTCTGTAATATATATGATCTGTACTTACGACAATGCTTTATTTCTTGAAAAAGATACTGAATTTACTCCTTCAGAAGATATGATTCATATGTCCTGAAGACACTCTACCTTGTAGAATAATTATCATATGAATTTACTAAAAGTTCAGTGTCATATCTTTTTTGTGTTTGAAGCAGTGATGTGAATTATCAAGTAAAATACATTACTAATAGTGAAATCTAATAGGTAAAATTGTAGTTCTTTCTCTCTGGAAAAGTTCTTTGCTAGTTCTCCATGATACTCATTCTCATTCATACAGTCTTTTAAACAAATCTGTAAAGCAGGAAGCAGAAATTGTGCTATGGTAAAATATATGTTCTACAAGAAATGCAATTAATTCTATGTCATGGTTGATCAAATGCATTAATTAACATAACCAACCCCCCAAATTGGGGGAAAACTTTCCATATCAGCATAGAAGACATAAGGCAGAATTCCTTTTTCTAATTTTTCTGAATCATCTTCAGATTATTCAACTTTAAATACCCTGTAAAAGAACCCACACTATAGAGAAACACAGTATCTTTGCTAATGAATGAAAGGAAAATAAAGACCTCTACATTTTGTTGATGCATTTAGTAAAAGGAACTGGATAAGGGCTCCTAAACCATCACATCCCATAGTCCGATATGACTGCCACCCAGATATATGGATATATGCCTTACCAAGTAATGTAATACCAAACATAAGTATTTAAAAAAAACTCAGAAATAGCCTTCCAGATCCCAATCATTGGTTGAGTCTCTCCTGAATTATGAAATTAACACTTTATTAATAATAATAAAGACAACTTTCGGCTTTTAATACATTTTATGAGAATGCTTTTTTAACTATCATCTCAGAAATCAGCCCACATTAAGTCATGCTCAGATCATGCTATTTCTCTATCAGTATGAGTCATGCAGGGGGAAAAAAAAAGTAAAAGAAAAAAGATAACTTAAGTATTTTAATACTTATGTGACTGCAAGAGTGGAATTCAACTCTAGAGTGTGGATACTGTTGATCGTAACAGTTGTATAACTGTATAAGTGTCATTATAGTCAGCAGAGATTTAGTTAGTATAACAGATAAATTCTAAAGACTTGATTGAGTCCCCTCAACATAGGCATCTAGTCTATTTCAGATGACCTGTGGTATCCTATTCATTGTACAGCTAATGCTCAGGGACTTTAGTCTTCAGTATGTGCTATGTCAACTCTGACAGCTATTATGACATATCATGTCTGTGACAGCCCAAGGCAGTCAAATAGCACTAGACATCCAGCACTAGACAATTCAATTGATCTGTAGGTGTCTATTCTCTTGAACTGAATCTCACTCTGCAACTTCAGGTTTCAAGAAAAGTACTAAACATCAGGACCATACTGACTAATAATATGGCAACATGCACATGTGTAGTATGTATAGGTCTCTTAAGATAGATATGCCACCTCTCTGAGCTGAGTGGGGGACACACACCCTTTAAGTATGATACTTAAAATGTTATATATGATAAATATGTGAAAAAATGCTGCCTAAACAATGTCTACCTATTTCTTTTTCACTAATTGACCATTCATTTGTAGCAGATCTACAAAATTCATACAGATGTGTACAAATACAAAACTGTAGCTCTACACGCACAGATGTATTTTGTTTATCCTGTGTTCCCTCACATCATCCCCATATTCACAACAGAATAACAGCCTATTAGTAAAACCAAAAACTAGAAGAAGTCTAGCAGCTGAATTCCCATTTCTCACTATTTTTGCAATACATAATATGTTTAACTTATGCCCTAGTACCTGTGCATAAAGAATTCCGATGATTGGAATTCTTTTTTCTTCAGGTGGAAAATTACAACATATGTTGTTTAGATCCCTTTTCAAAACAGGATTCCAGCTGATATCCAGATAAGATGCAACAATAAATACATGATTAAATTGTCCACCATTAGGTCTGCTGTGCTCAACTAATGATGCCAGAGAGGATGTCATAATAAATCGCCATTGGGTGGCAAATACAAGACATTCCAGGACTTACTGGGAGGCAAATCATACTTGGGCAGATGAACAATACAGGCAGAAATGTGTGAAAAAGTTTCTAAAGGACAAGGTAAACTCACACTCCACTGTTTGAAATGTTCTTTGTGCCACATTTGCAACCAACTAGAGAGGCAAAATTTTGAGTTATTAGGAACTGGGGAAACCTTTGAAATAGCCTATAAGGGAAGGATGAGTTCCATCTAAAGCAAATAAAACTCAAACCTAAAATAAACTTTATGGGGAAGTTTTAAACTAAAGACTGAGGAAAATCCAACAGGTGTACAAGGGTGAAGTAATAAAATCTCTGCAGTATTACAAAACCTGACAGAACAGAAGTCAATAACATTCAGAAAGGTAATAGATAGGAGCAATCTCTATAAATAAGATTCTATTGAAGCAGAGCACATAAAAACTGCAACCAGAACAAGGCCACATATATAAGTGGTTCTATACAAATTACAGAATTAGCTGGCCAAGATGAAAGCCCTGATTTTCATATTGTCATACTAGGGATTGAAGAAATATTGTGGAAGACTGATAACCAGTGCAGCACCATAGCTTGGATGCTAGCATACAATTTACATTAGGAATGAGAGTATAAATTGCATGTGTGGAAGAGGGGCACTGTATGTTAAAAGAAATACAGAAACATCCAGAACAAATTAACTGCTGACAAGGAACATCAGATTTCTTAGTACTGAAATGTGTGCCCAAATATAAAAACAGCAGGGCTGTACCATCAACACTTTGGAACACTTCAATATGAAATACTGGGGAAAAACATTTTTGCAGGTGTAAGTAATGACTGCTAAGTATATTACATTTCATTAATGGAGTCAAATAACATCTGTGTTATCAGGTTATTTGCTGTGTACAAAATTCCAGAAAGCTTTCTGGAAAGATTCTTGAAAAAGTCACTACTGTCTTTCATAGTAACACAGGAAAGTTGTACTGATGGATTAATAACTGCATAAAAGAGATAACAAAGGACTAGATGTATTGTCTTTCCCTGATGAATCTAAGTGTAGGAGAATTAACAATGAAACTTCAGAGTAATTTCTGCTAAAACTTGAGCTGGTCAATGTATTCAGAGGATGAATAGTTAGGTGGTATAGCTACTGATTATGTGCAATTATTGAAAGCTATGTAAAAATTAGTCTGTCTACAAAGAGTTGCTGAAGGATCTTACACTGCTAAGTGTCTGGAAGATAAAATGGCAGATAAAATTCTGTGTTGGCAGGTGAAAAAAAGTACTCATGAGGAAGAAAATAGAAACTGCATGTACACAATTATTTGCTCTAAATTAGACATTACGACTTATGAAAAAGATCTTGCAGTCATTGAAAATAATTTTATGTTAAAAAATTATTCAACCCAAAACATATCAGCTGGAAGCTGAGCAGTGGCCAAAAATACAATTCGAATGCTATAAATTATTAGGAAAGGAACAAAAGAGAAAACATAATTACCTCACTGCATAAATCTGAAGTGGATTCACATGTTGTCTACCAATTACAATAAAGACTTTCTTGCCTCAAAAAAGGATATGGTAAAACAAAAATACTGCAGGGAGAAAACACAAGATGTCCAAAATTATAGAAAAGCTTATATGTGAAGAGAGATTGAATAAACTAGGATTCTCCAATATGGGAAAATATAAAAGACAAATGGGATTATTATAAGTATCTGTTAAAAAATGAAAGCCCTAGAGAACTAAAATGATGTTGTTTAAAAATTAAAAAATAATCTTAAAACTTTTGGAGAAAGAATAGCCAAATACACAATGAGAAAAAAAAGTTTTGGTTTGTTTTGTTCTGTTTTGTTTTTAAAAAATGGATATTTATATTCATTTGTCATGGCCTGAGGATACCAACAGACTGTTCAACCTCTTTACTCCCTGTAGGGTTTTTGCCTGCCTGTGCTCCCGCCCAGCTCTGGTATGGTGCTGCTGGAACCTTAGACCAGACTGCTGGGGACAAAGCTGCGGGAGAAGGAGCTGTGAGAAACATCAATCGTGTTCCCCCATCCTTTGCTTCAAAATTGCATTTAAGCTTACAGCCTTGCCCTCTCCCGATCTATGTTGCAGGTATACCTGTGCCTGGCCACATGCCTGGCTAATGCTGACCCTCTAAAATAACTGTCTGGCTTGATTATGGCCCTGCTTTAACCAAGTTTGGACTTGCTCATCAGTGGTGGCTGAAACTGGTTTTTACCACCTTCTCTGCTCAGTCTGCTGAGGTACAGTGGAGCATCTCCTTTCATGAGGCCACTGTCCCTGCTTACGTTCCTGTCCTCCTCAGATCTTGGCTCACACGCAGAAAAATAATATCTGGGGGGCTACCATAGAGGGCAGAAAAAAACCCCCATGCCTAAGCACAGTGTTGTGTTGATATGAACATTTCCTCTGCTTATGACAGAGGATTAATTTTATAGTACTGCTTTGTATCATTGTTGTACGGCTTTCTGTAGAGGTCTGGGACCATTTTCACAGCTAAGGTCCACAAAAACTTGCCTAATTGGTAAATGCTCTCTATTTGTGTTTTCTGTTGATATTTTTGGGTTTGGTAAAAGGTGATCGATCGATCGATCTAACTGTCTGACTGTCTGTCTATCTATCTATCTATCTATCTATCTATCTATCTATGTCTTCATCCCTAATTACCTACCTACCTATCTACATATATATGTATACGTACATACATAGACGTATGTACAATACCAGTTGCGATTATTTTCCATTATGGTGTAGCATTTCTTGATGCCATTTCATGAAGTTTTACAACTTCAATGCATGTTTTGGATGGTTTCACACAGACTCCAAAAGCTTCCTCCAGTTATTCTGCTGTTGTCCATTGCCAATTCTTCTATGTACAAATGCATTTTCGTAAAACAGAATCTTACTCTGACCAGGAAGATAAAGATAACAACCTGTCACATGTAATTTTATATATATATTTTAGTAGTTCTTCAGTAACAAATAAATAGTTAAAAATAGATGAAAGAAAGTACTATAGGTGATAATTTTGTTGGGGGAAAAAGTTACTTTTTAGAGCAAAACTGGGAACAAAGAAAAAAAGCAGTTAGGGAAAAACATGTACACACACTTGGTAACCTTAACTACAATTTTGTTAACAGGAAATTCACATACAGTGGCATCCAATGCCTTATAGGGATTTGAACCCAGTTCTTTTGTGTCTTATTTGAAGTCTTTATGCATTGGACATTCTGGAGAAAAGGTCTGTCTTTCAGCAAGTGGAACCTTACACTAGGAAAACATTTTTATTAATCTGTTGCAACGCAAAGAATATTTTTATTTGTTTCATTTTTCTTAATTCAGTCTTTTCTGACACAAGCAGAGCAGCACTACTTGATTGTATTGTTTTTGGCTAGTTGTAGTTATTTTTTTTAAAAAAGTATCACTGAACTTTAATGTATAAATAAATACATAAAATTTGCATAAATTTGAGATCAAACAATAAATATTATAATCATATACAAAAGTCATGCGGCACTATACTTGCCATTAGGAATATTTTCCAACATATGACTGTTAATGACAGCACTTGTCAAAGAGCTTTTTTTTAAAGATAGATTTTTGAAAAATAAGACAAATAAATCTTATATCACTGTGCTGCATCAAGCACAAGTGATAAAAGTGATATACAAGTCCTTGTATATTGAAAAAGGCTTGTTCATTGGTTTCTAAACAAACACCTGTCCAGAACAGGTTAACAGTGGTAGGATAATGATCTCTCTGTGGAAAGTATGGCTTTGTGAGCCTTTCCACAAGATGAAAGCTCTCTTATAAAGTGTTTCCATGGGGGAGGGCTGTTTAGTTCTTTAAAAAAATCTACTTACTCGTTTTAACTTAAAATCACTGATTCACATTACTGTTGATAGACTAACACAGAGGTTAATACTGAGAACTGCCTGTATACATGGCCTTCATTAACACCATATAATTATACTGAGATTTCTTGAGCTTGACTTGTCAGATAAGATCTTATCTAGATGAATGGTTTTTCTTGCTTTGAATGCTTGAATAAATCTGAGAGTCATTTGGCACTTGGCAGCCTACATTATGACATGTTATCAGCCAAGTAGTGCAAAGAAAAAATTAATTATTTCAAAGACGAAATACATGATAAAAATATTTTAAAATGTAACAATAGCTGTGTTGGCTCTAAGGAGAGAAAAAAAATTACAAAGCGGAGACAAGTCCAGTGAAGAAGAACATCTTTCTTCAGAAACTTGCAACAAGGTTACCTATCAGTGAACACAGCTGTCAACCATCAATCCCCTGTTGGAACATTATTTGGAGAAAGAAAGTTAAATTCATGAAATGTTTCATTGTCCTCCTCCCCATAAATTAACGCAACCACTTTTGCTGTTATTGTGATTGTCTTGAGGCTATTTCTTGACATACTTTCTCTCAAGGGAAGTCAGAAGACAAATTGCATGTTGAGATAAAATGCTGGAAAGCCTTTTTTTTCCCTATTCCACCTTAATTTCACCCTCATTCTGTGGCTATCTCATTCACCAGGTTGTCTGGTGTTGGGAAGCCTCAGCTTAGCATGGAAATGCAGTTGTTGTTTTATAAGAAAGCTCAATGACTTAGAGGATTTTGGCCACTGTTTATGAAAGAATTGTGTTTAAATCTAGTTCACTGATAGCAGAGTGACTGCCCCTGTGTATAAAGGCACGTAACTGGGATTCGAAGGATTCATTCCTTGATTTGCAGTAGAAACTTCATAAAAAAATCTAGTGTCTACCTTTTAAACTTTTCTGAATATAAAGTGCAGATTCTGTTAGCGGTTTTTTTGTAACTGTACTTACATCAATGGACTGCTTACGTTACATGCAGTTATGTTTCTAAACCATTTTTCTACCTATGTTTTATCTACGCTTGATACTAAAGCACATTAAAATATAATATGAGTTAAAAACACAAGAGCTGTTCCTAAGAACACAATAGCTCCTTGTCTAGCCACTCTGACTACCTTTAAAAGAAGAAAATAAAATGGTCCGGGCCCTTTCTTCACCTGTGAGTACAGATGGTATAACAAGGGTCGCATATGTACAGCTGATCTTTCTTCCCACTCAAAACAGGTAAGGAGAGCCATCACACTGCATGTCAGGACTAGCACCTGGCCAGTTTATTCCCATATATTCCCTGAACCAGGCCAGGCTTTTGTTTGGGGAGTGCAAGTTGCTACAGAGCACAGCTGTGTCCAGCTGTGTACCATCAACTGAGGAGTCAGGACAACCAAGGACCAGCACTGAAACCTGTGCTTCATTTCTATGCAGCTTCGCAACCCTGCTCTTCTGGAATAAGGCCCTTCCTTACCCTCCTCTGGGCAGTCTCCAGTGATCACTGTTACAGTCCTGACTAGATATCTTTCTCTTGAACTAAAGTGGCTATTATTAGAATCATAGAATCACAGAACATGTTGGGTTGGAAGAGACTTTTAAAGGTCATCTAGTACAACCCCCCTGGAGTAAGTGGGGACATCTTTAACTAGATCATATTGCTCAGAGCCTCATCAAGCCTGACCTTCAATGGCTCTAGGGATGGGGCCTCCACCACCTCTCTGGGCAACCCATTCCAGTGTCTCACCACCCTCTTTGTAAAGAACTTCTTCCTACTGTCTAACCTAAACCTAACCCTGCTGTAGTTTAAACCATTGCCCCTCCTCCTATTGCTACATGCCCTTGCAAACAGTCCCTCCCCAGCTTTCCTCCAGCCCTCTGGGCATCATTGTGGCCCTCCTCTTATGCTGGTAACAGTGCTTTGTTTGCCTACCCTACAAAGCTAGCTTTAGAACCACATGTTGCACTGTTTTTCTTCTTCATCTCTATTCTGTCAATATCTTTCTTTTGGTCTCTGGATAGAAATTTCAGAGAGCATGCATACTACAGTGAACAACAGTCATAATTCTTACTGGCTTGTGGTCTACTCCTAACTACTGGGATCCTGTTTGTGGTCATGATCCCTAATTTTGGAACTTCTGGGGCAAAAAAAAAAATCAGAGAAGATGCTTCTCAGAAAGAAAAGAAAAGCTATATTCATTTTCACAATGAGTTGGCAGGGAGCAATTCTACGATGCCAGAAACTGTTTCTTTAGATACTGGGATCACCATAAGCTAAAATAAACATTTCTACCATCTGATATTGGCACTTGCTGTAACTCTTTGGAGACAGTAAAAGCAGTAAATCTTTTAAGTATGGACAATCCTAATTTTCCCATTTCTTCCCCATAAAAATAATGTAATGAAATATCTTTCTTCATACCCTCTCTCAGTCTTCATAGAATGTCAAATTTTTAGGACAGAGACTAAGTTATGCCCTGTCTTACTCAGAAGTCTAGCTCAAAAGGGGAAACAAACATCTCTTGAGAATTCAAAGTGATACAACAACCTAAAATATAAAAATATTTTAAAGCAGTAAATCCCCAAATAATGGGCAGATATATTTTTCAATGCTAGCATGCTGCAATGTGTGTCCAATAAGGACCTGTCCATATATAACAATCTTATCTCTAAACTTATAACTACAGTTAAAGTAATTGCAAATGCTGATCTGTCATCATGCAGTTATTTCAAAATTGAAAATAACGCATATGCTTCCTACTATTATTATTTAGCCCTTAGGTTAATTGCTTATGAGTGATACACTCAGTCTAAGCCACTAGACCTTATCCTCCTGAGAGAATCCTAATGCCCTTTTGTCCTTTAATTTAATGCAGTGTTTCTTTTGGTTTTAAAGAAACAAATACCATAACAAACAATAATCATTCATTTGTGTGTACCCTAAAATGGTGTTAATTCTCACAGCTCTGTGAAAAGTTAACTAATTATCAGAGAAACACTGAAGATGCTGGTTGAACTTTCTCTCTCTGTTTTGAATTTTGCTGATCCACAAAAAGCAACAGCTGTCCACAGCAGTGATTTTTCTGTCTCTTTTCACATTTCCTCAGATCTTCCAACCTAGACCAAATTACTAGACTCTTGCCTTTTCCTTATTTTTGGGGCATTTTGCAAAGAGACTTTAGAGTATTATTAAAAAAGAATTCAGAGTTTATAAAAGTGTGCTCAGACTACAGTAAGTGATCTAGATCATAACCCAAACTGGAGTTGACAGGTATTTTGAGTCCTAAACTGTATTTTGTAGTACTGCTGTGTGAGACTCCAAACAGAAATCGTGGACCTATAGCAAAACCACTGTAAGCAATTATTGTTTTCCATATGCATCTGCTAAATACTGTTAACATACTGTTATAAATGTTGTTTCCAAGTCATTGCTGCCTCTTATTTTAAGTAATTACTGTACTAGCAGACTGGTGACTGACAGTGGCTGACTGCAGTCAGCAGTGGCAACTGGCAGACACCTTTGTAGAATAAAATGCCTGAAACAGGACCTTGCACCAGCAAGTAGACTCTTTCCAACTCCGTAATCCATTTGGGGGATTTAATCACATTTATTTCTATATATAGCTATGTATAGCTAGATAGCGAAATCTGCATAGCTAGATTTTAAAGATTTTGCCAGCTTCCTGAGGTTAAATGCAAATTTCCTTGTTTTCTCAATATGGTAAAAAGTCTGTGCAGTTTGGGAATCTACTCCCCAAGGACATTCTTTGATGCATGGTTAGGACAGTTTTATGTTTCAGTAACACAAAACCAGGCAAATTAATAGGACGTAAAGAGATTTGTTAATCAAACTTATGAATTGTGGATAGTTAATAGTCCTTAACAACACTTGACATTCAGAGTACATAGCACTTTACAAACATTGAATGATTACTGTCTCAACATCTTCACATGCTAGGCAAATTGTTGTAGTGTTAATGTGCAGACAAGGAAACTGAGGCAAAGACAGCTGTACGCTTCTGGAGTATCATCATGATTGGAAAGTGATAATCCCATTGTCCACAGTGCATTGACCTGGACATTTACAAAAATGGTAAGGAGACATCGGCAAAGTGATATTATACTACTATTTTGTAGAGTATGCAATGTAATGTGGTAACGTCTGTTAACAAAACGTCTATATGTTAGTTATAAGAATGAATTGCTCACCAACAATTTCTGCTACCAGCGAAGAGATACAGGCTCAAAGAGAAATCCCATTCATCTGTTTTGGATGGGAAAGTAAAGAGGGATTTCAGAGTATATATTGCAAAATTAGACACATAAACAAATAAATAAGCAAGCGACAACAAGAACTGTAGACATTTTAGTAAATGGTACAGAACTAATAACTGTGTTAGTCTATGTCACCATTAGGGCAAGTTTTGTTTAGTTTTTTTCTCATTCTTATTTTAAGAATCTTTTTTAAAGGAAAATTAACGTGTACACACTATTGGCCAACATTTAGAGAGCTATTGTAGGAGAGTTCTTTGAACGTGAGAATAGTTTCACGGATATTTACATTCACATAAGTAAAATGATGATTTAAATATATAAATCTTCAGGACTAGCATATGGGTTTATGCCATACTGAAGTTTATGGGAAAAATATTCAGTTGGACACATCAGACACTCAGTTTTTAATTTATTTTTCTTTAATATTTGTTTCCTTAGTGTTCTATTATTTTGTTTTGGATGCAAATTACTGTACTGGAAAGAAATTGCCAGGAAATAATTATGAAATGACAACAAATAAGATTTTACAGTAATTAATTTTTGCAATGACATAAGCCTAAACAACTCTCTCTGATTGAGCTGATAAGAAAAAATTATAAAAATGAAGTAATGTGAAGTCAGCTAAAGAAACATTAATGACATTACAAATATGAACTTCAGCTATAATTCAGAACCAAATATGTTTTATACTAAGCTGAAGCTATTTTAATAGTTATGGAATATAAGTGTTGTGTTTATTTCTTCATTTCTAATATTTTCTGACTTTTTTGCATATATTTGTTACTATATTAAAAAGCTAGATGCATTCAAAAAAAGAGAGAAAGATATACTATCTGAGATCTCAAAAAAAAATTCTGTAGGATAATTCATACTCCCCTTTCTCAAAGACCAGTTTCATGAGATTTTCCCCATATCTAAGCAGGATTTAATCTCTCAAGATAAAATAGAATCCTTCAAAAACCGACACAGATAAGATTAATGAATTTTCCTGATAAAGAAGACTTTGAGATACCCATTTTTTGCAGAAATTAGCTAAAAACCGCAACTATCATCACCATTACATAGTGGTGGAAGTGTTACTTTGTTTATTCTTATATACTTTGGCAATTCAGGTGAATTATTCATAGTAACTACTGATAAATTTCAGTTTACTTTTTCACTCAGTGAGTATTATAAATTTTCTTTTTTTCTCCCTTATTTTGGAATTACTTAACAATCTACCTTTTATTCCATTGCTGCATTAAAATAATCTGATAGGCCAATTTCTGTACAAGTGCTGTAGCTGGCATGTTTGCTTTGATTATACCTTAATTTTTGCCCCATAATTAAATATTCATAACCCACACTGTGTGATATCAGTGTGATACTGATTCTGATTTAGGAGATGAATTTGAGAAATATTAAAACAAGATCTGTGTGATGCTGACACAAGTCAGGTTCATGAATAAATACTACAGACATACATTGATCAAGTGAACATGGAACCTTGAGTTACCTCAGCAAAATAGTGAAAGGAAACTAAAACAAGAAATTACCTAATAACATGGATATCCATCTGGCTGACAGTGAAAAATCAACTGTAAAAGACATATATTTCCAGCACTGAAAGACATCAGTTGAGTTGTCAAAAATTTATGTCTAATTAAAAAAACCAGCATACCACTACATAAGCTATATAAAATAATTAGTGGATTAAAATAAAATAAAAATATTATGTAGAACGGATCGGATCCATTGGATCCATCCAAAATTAAAGGATCCTTTTGATTTTTTACAGAAAAACAGTTAGGGAAACAGTATACTCCAGAACTGTGAAAATTATTGTAAAACATCACTTGATTGACTGAAAAAAAAGGGCACTTGGCAAATGAAAATAAAGTAGTACTTATGTGAAGAAACAGTGTGTTTCATCTTACACTTTTGAAGAAGAGTCCAGGGTAATATAAACAGCTTTCTGTGCATCAGTTTGAGTGAACAAATGGCACGCACAGATCCATAGAGAAAAAGGTCAGAAGATTCATTTGGATTCATTTGTATAGTACAAAGTCCTGAACTGAGCTCACGGCTACATATTTGTTTTTCTTTTCTTCTTTGCTTTTACATACATAATTTTCAGAGATTTTTACAATTGTGCTTTGGTGGGTTCAGCTTGTTGTTTCCTTTACATTCATGTCTGTGTTCACCCTCCCTTGATTCACCAAGTGTAAGAGCAAATTTTGCAATCTAATTATTCTAGGTTACATAGTATGCTACTTGTAAGAAATATTATTTTTTTAAAGCATCTGTTAATCTTTCAGATTTAATTTTCAGATCTAGGGATGAATAACTAAAAATCAGTTTCTTTATTCAAATAGTCCATCTATTTCCCTCTGCTGAGAATTTCAGGTGATAGTTTGTTATATCTGTAATAATAAAATATTTGCTATATAATAGAATGGTGTTTTATCTGACTGTTTAACAGCTAATTGGACGCTGTGCAACTCTTGAAGACCATCCTCACATACCATAGAACAGTTTAGGTTGGAGGGGATCTTAAAGATCATTGAATTCCAACCCCACTGCTAGGGGCAGGGACACCTCCCACTAGACAACGTTACTCAAAGCCCCATCCAGCCTGGCCTTGAACACTTCCAGGGATGGGGCATCCACAGCTTCTCTGGGCAACCTGTTCCAGTGTCTCACCACCCTCACACTAAAGAATATTTCCCTAGTATCTCATCAAAATATCCCCTCTTTCAATATAAAACCATTACCCCTCGTCCTATCACTACACTCCTTGATAAAGAGTCCCTCCCCATTTTTCCTGTAGGCCCCCTTTAGGTACTGGAAGGCTGCAGTAAGATCTCCCTGGAGCCTTCTCTTCTCCAAGCTGAACATCCCTAGCTCTCTCAGCCGGTCATCATAGGAGAGGTGCTCCAGCCCTTTGATCATCTTCATGGCCCTCCCCAGGACTCATTCCAACAAGTCTGTGTTCTTCTTAGGTCTGTATGAGGTTCTCCAGGTGGGGTCTCATCAAAGTGGAGTAGAGAGGCAGAATCACCTTCCTCAACCTGCTGGCCACACTTCTCTTGCTGCAGCCTAGGATGTGGTTGTCTTTCTGGGCTGTGAGTGCACATTGTCAGCACATGTTGAGCTTCTCATGAACCAGCACCACCATAGTGCTCTAGAGATGTACTCCATATCTCCCATAACTGGTCATGATTCAAAACCAGAATTATTACCTAAATCAGGAAACTTATGAAATATGTATTTTTTAAATCAGTGAGAAAATATGGTTTGTTTTTTACTACATCTATCTCTAAATGTCACTGACTTCAAAATACCTCTGCTTCTTGTTTAGTTTAATAAGTATTTTATGAATGTCTCGCTCCTACAAGACTGAATAACAAGTATATGGAGAGCGAGTATGATCTTTATATTTATAAAGTACTTCAAAACAGGAGACAGTTATTGAACAATTACCATGGTTACAAGTTCAATCATTACCATAAAAAATAACAGTTCAAACTAAAATCCAATTATTGATGAATTATTAATGAATATCTATGCAGTCTGTAGGCTAAAAAAAATTAAAATAATAATAGCATCAAAACCTAGGCTATTTTTGTAAATGTCCTGAAATCCCACGTGACTCATGCAGAAGTCATAAGAACCCAATTCTCAATTAGAAAAGGCTTAACAATAGATGGAAAGCTGACATTAAAGTTGAAAATGTCATGAGTTATTGTCCATTCCCCTGCTCTACTTCTTGAAAAACAAAAATTCGAACAAACAAATAAAAATCCCAGACCCACAACACTACAATAATAAAAGCCACCCTAAAACCCAAAAAGAAAAATCAAGTAATCTGGAAATCACAAAGGTAATGAAAAATACCATTTGAAGGTAGAAAATTCACTGCAGATAGTTTAGAAAAGTCAGTGGAAGGAGGAAATTGGACACATTTATACTATAGGCAGGGTCTTTGTCTTGATCCTTGTCAGAAGAGACTTAGGCATACTATAACCGCATACAAGCCAACATCTTCTATTGGTTGTGCTGCTACACCTGACTTAATTCCAACTTCAAACTCCATTTAAACATAAGAAAGAATTTCTTTATGTTGAGGATGATCAAGCATAAGAAAAGGTTTCTTAGAAAAGTCGTGGGGTTTCCATCCTTGGAGGTATTCAAATGCCAACGTGACACACCACCAAGCAACTTGCTCTAAATGACCCTGCCTTGAGCAAGGGAGTTGGAGTACCTGATCTCAGAAGGCCCTTTCCAACCTCAGCCATTCTGCCATTCTGTGCAGTTCTAAGGCAAGGAAAGAGACTGTGGCTGCTGGAGCCCTTGTCTTCACAAGAGGCTATGATATATATATATATTTATTGTACTGGTTCTGGCTAAGATAGAGTTATTTTTCTTCATAGCAGCCCATATGGTGCTACGTTTTTGTTTTGTGATCAAAACAGTATTGATACCAAAGGGATGTTTCAATTATTGCTGAACACTGCTTACACACCGTCAAGGCCTTTTCTGCATCTTAAGCCAAGGTTTTCTGGTTCTTTCATTTACAATAGACAAGTTCCACAGAAGTCACATTTTAGGTTCTTAAAGTATCTTTTGGGATCTCATCATAAATTGTTACTAGTTAGTCATTCACTTTTGGTTTTCTATACATGTTTATCATGGTTACAGGAAATTATTCATGATATTTAATGCTTCGGAGCATTAGAAAGATAGCAATATCTGTTCTGTATCTACTATCCAAACTCATTTGAATGGATTCCCACACATAATTTGTGTCTTCAAGATAGAAAACATAAACCAGACTCTTTGAGGTCTGAAAGAACTCTGAGGCTCATGTTTATGTTCCTAAGCAGAAAAAAAACAAATCTAAGAAAGAAAAAAAAATATAAGAAATAAATAAACCAACTCTGAAGTTTTGGAACACTGTATTTGTTTAATATGTATCAAATATGGATTTCTTTTTTAAAACTAATAGCATGGCTAAAAGAGTTCCCTATCTGCTGTGCCCTTTGTAGGACAGATCACTATGAAAGAACTCTAAATAGATCAAACCTCATATTTAGACAATATCCATTGTTGGAATTTCTTTAAATGTGTCTCCACTATACTCACTGGACTACAGTGAAGTGAATGTGACATGATTATGTGAAATATCACGTGACGTTGAAGTACACTTTTCTTAGTAGTCTTCATGAAAAAAGCTAAATATATTTGAAATATAAAATTGGTACTTTTATCCATTAATAACAAATTTCACTCAGAAGTCACCTTCTCATGTATTTGTAGTAGTCAACTTTATAACAAGTTAAGTCAAATCTATGTGACAATTTTGTTAAGTCTATAACAAGTGATCCAAAGAACATCCACTGTTTGAATATTAGAGATGTTGAAAAGCAGGAGAGAAAAAAAAAGGCTTATTTTTATTTTAAAATATTTTTAACAAGTCTTCCTCTATAAATATGCATTAAAATATAAAATATATATGCAGAAGCACTTGAAGTATTTTTTAATCCATTAATTGGATTGACTTACTAGACAAAAATCCCATTATTACTTATCAGTTTGTTGCAGAAGAGAGACAGACAAAGTATGTTCCAAAAATGAGTCTTAATAGTGTCACAAAAGAGGTAGAAGAGTGAAACTGGTCTGGGATCTTATACTATAAACACTTCAGCAGACATAAACTTATTTACAGGTTCAGGATGTCAGTTGGGAACTAATAGTACACAGTATGTAGCTAAATCTAAGCTTAGAATGACTCAAAATGCACAAACCACTCAACTACAAGGTGAGGACACTCAATCCCAGAAAGTCAATTTGGATGACATCTCAGTCCAAAGGGAGTGCTTCCAGTCACAGACCCGCTACTCCAAGGTCTCTTCTGTGGGACCTCATTTTATAGCCTGGTCAGACCTGAACTCTGGTCATATATTTGTCATAGTCATGTAGTTTTCATTGGCTGAGAGATCTCCTAGGTAGGCTCATTGGCTGAGGTGGTCTCTGGGGCTTGTGTATCTGGGGCATGTGGCTGGGTGTTGTTTGAAGCCATGACCAGCAGCTTATGAGTTTCCCATGCTCCTGTACTGTGTAGGTAGACCTGCGGGGGTGAAGGGGGATTGGGGATGTGTGTTGTGTCCTCCTGACACACAGTTCAGTGATGAAAATTATAGATAAATATTAAACTGTATGTCTGTCCATAACAGACACATAATACTTGACCTTACTACTAGTATAGAAGAAATATAATACTACTACTCTTTTTTATCTTCTTCTAACAACATAAAAATGGCCTAAATAAGTTCCATAAAACAGCAAACAGTATAAAATGAACTAAGCAATTTCATATTAATATTTGCAAGAAAAAAATTATTCTGCTCTAATACTGATATTTACATGGAGAACAATTAATACTTTCAGTGAACTGGCAAGGAGTCTTAGGGAAACTTAATTCATAACTGTATTAAAGTATTTAATTGGGTACTTCATTGCTAAAATGAATAGGTGTTAATTAGAGATGATAGATCTGAAACTGGACAAGACACTTTCTTGGATTCCCAGAATAACTAATGAGATTTTTAGTGTCAGACAAGTGAAAGAATGTTTCCAAAGGGGTATGAAGAAAATTAAGAATTATTAAGTGGTTTTGCACAAAAATTAGGATGCTGTTTCTCAGCAGCATAGACAAGAAGCAGACAACAGGACACAGAGAATTTAGACCTTTTCCACATAAACTTTATTTTTAAAAAAATAATTGTTTTATTAGGTTAGATACCTATGTCAATTAAACTGAAGTTTTTTTAATAGTTGTTATAACTATTAAAGTGTGTAAATCCTGTTTTGCGGGCAGGGTACTGAGATACTAGGTAGAAGTAGCTGTGGAATTTTTAACCTGAAGTTATGGGATCAGTACACAAATAAAAACATGAGAAAGACTGGAACTAAAATAGTCAACAGAAAATTCTAAGACAGCAAGGATTAAGTCCTATTCTAGAGGAAATTTCTGTCTCCTCTTTCATGAGCACTCAGCTAACCTGAGCATGGAAACCAGACCATTTCATTCTTGTAGGACTATCTGGAGGAGCTTCCTTCTAATATCCAATAGACAAGTGATTAAAGCTCTCAGTGGAGAAGTGGAGTGTGTGCATGCAAATTAAGTATTTAACGGGCAAAAGAGATCGACGGTGACTGCCTTCACTGGCTGTTCATCAGCACACACAGAGGATGTGACAGGTTTCTGTCAAAGCCACAGGTTTCTAAACATGGTTTTAGATCTGTACCTTAATGTGGGTTTAATTACTGTATCATGCTCTAAATGTGAGTTTTCTCCACCCTAATAAATTGAGAAGGATATCTGTCCAGTGTGTTCTGAGAATACGTTGCCAAGATTTTTCCTTATGGTTTAGTGTTGCAACTTATTAGTGCTGAAAAAGATCTGTCCCCAGTATGACTATCAAAAGAATTGTAAGCAGATTCATATATAAGGTTTTTATAACTCCATGCCCTCCAATTGGATGCTAAAATTTACCAGTGAAGCTAAATTTTTTGTTTGTAAAGTTCTGACTTTGTGTATAGATATAGTTGTCTACATTTCAATGTTATTGGGATGGCACACCTCAGTGGTACATATATATGAATATTTTGTCCAAAGTAAAACTTTTTCTGATCTGATTCCATGGGTTATCTGAATAGGCCAATGGACTCAGAGCAATCCTCCCCCTCTTAAGAACATACTGGGATAATTAAAAGGTAAATTTAATCAGTAGGGAAAAACTAGGGTGGGGATGTCTTCACATGGAGCTGTTAAGAGAAATTGGTCTGTGAGGCCATATCTCAAGATTTTAATGTTAAATATTTTTTGAGGCTAATGTACTTAGAAAAGAAGCTGAAAGAGCATAAGCAGTTCTGAAGTGCATTTATAAGTAGAGTTTTAAGTACAGAGAGGGAATGAGGAGTCTAATCTTAATTAAATGGTTAGTCTTCTTATAGAACATATCAGTTGACTAGGCCACAACAGTTCTTTTCGAGCTATATTCAATTATCTGTTAAAAACAGCTTGTACATGATATGTGTAACATAGTATTCTGATGATCACAGAAGTAAAACAACTGTGCTAAATGGACCTCTTAAGGGACAATACATGGGGTTTTTTTAAGAAAAGAAATAAATGGTAGAGGTATCCCACAGCAAGATCTACTCATGTTTACAGGCAACAAATTACAATTCTCATATGAATGATTCTGTTCCATGTTGGATTTATGAAATAGCTACAATTACCTGAAATGCTATAAATGACACACACAAGGCAGTAATATTTATTCAGATGATAAAGAACTTAAATGGTTTGTAAGTATATTTTGGATTCAGAAAGGTTTTCCTTGGGTAGAGACTTAAATGTCAACTATGTTGTTTCCAGTCAAAATAAGAAAGTGTTATCACTGAACAGCTCTTTACACTATGGAAAACCGGAAACTTCCAGCTATTTTGGACAAAAGAGAAGAGATCCTCATGCTCCAGAATAAGGACATCAATCAGAAACTCACCTAAGATGCAGAAGACAAGATTTCTTATTGGACTATGTATTTGAACCCAAATATCCGCACAGCATAATAGACCTATATTTACTTATCATCTGGGGGTATAGTTTCTTTTTTTTTTCATCAAAAATAGCTAGAGACGTCTGAAGTTTTTTCCACCAAAATGCAGGGTCTTTTAGTGGAGGTGCAGAGGTGCAGATGATGGTACAACACAGCTCAAGAACATGTTCTTTTTCATTCACTGGCAGCTTGGACCACCAGAAGGAGCCTGTGATACTAACAAGTAGGTGAAAAACAAGCAAATATTTAATTTTTGTAGGCTGAAATAGCACTGGTAATAGCAAAGATGGTAGCACAAATAGAGAATTCTAATTATATCTAGCTTTAGAATCTGCATATTAAAAGATCAAATGTAAAGGCAGAAATAATGTGCAGCTTAATGTACAGATTGTGGCTAAACACCAGAATGCATTTAGATACATTCTGTAAATTTTTTACAGTAGATACATATCTTTCTGGAGGACCAAGAGCAACCTACAAAAAAGAGCTATAAAGATAATTCCAGAGACTGAGGAGCTCAGTGTCCACAAACATAAAGTAGAAGGTAGGGAAAAGGAAGTAACATCAACTAGAAAACGAAGGTCTTACGAAAACCATTAGTAGGCTAGCATATACCACACACCAGTAACCTAAAGCTTACCTAAAGCTTACCTAAACAACTGCTAGTAGAACTGAACTCTGATCAAGAGTATTTTATCACTGCTGCAAAAGTAAGTTCTACGTTTTCTGATTGTTTTCTATTTTTCTTATGTTGAAGAGGCAGGAGGCTGCCTGGTTGATCTGAATAAAAAGTACAATATGTTGTGAATAAAGATCTCATGTCCTGGCATCTTTACCTGTATGACTTTGCCTAAGAGTAAATGATTACTATTTCCAAGTTAAATTTCCATCTTTAGAGTTGTTAGTGTATATCCATGTATGTATGGGTGTTTTGGGATTGTGTTGGTCCATTTGAGATTATATGTTCAATACTTAAAGGTGAAAAAGTAGTTTCTTTTGGAAAATAAGCCCTATCTGGAGCTTCTCATTTTTGGATAAGTGAAAATTTTCTGCCACATGCAGGTACAGTAGTTGCCCTTGAAAGGAGTAGTTCTATTCAGAAGGTTATACATGTATATGTGTATCAACTGCATCTATAGAATGATTATTGTGGCTGTCCCCTGCTGAGAAAATCCTCTGCCCTAAAAAGAAGAGAAGTAAAGAAATCTTCTTGAGTCTAAGCACAATGGAAATTTCTTAGAAAGGCAAAGCTTATTGCTGAAAGAGGCAATATAGAGGTCTCCTGGTAACTTATGGAAGTTCTTCCTTCCTAATGAACTACTTGAATCTTTAAGGAGCATTTGACACCATCAATCATAATGCTATTTCAGTCTGATTACTGTCTATTGTGGGGCTGGTGTTCAAGGATGGCTGGGGATGGCCAGTCTCCTGTTCCTCTTGTATAAAACATAGTTGGGTGACTGCTCTCAGTTAGATTCAGGTATGATGTGAAACATTTCTATATTGTATAAAAGTGCCTTACTTTTTTTCTGGTATGTTTTATTACTTTCACAGGGAGGTGAAACGTTAGTTCTTCTCTTTTATCTTCATGTAAGTTAATCATAGCCAAAGTGGGCGAGGGGCATGTGGTAGTCTAGATGCCATGACCTGTGTACTTTTTTCTGTGTATAGCTACAGCCCCTGTCTTGCAGCAGACTTTGTTCTTCCTGAGAGACCGTATGTGTGGCAACATGTGTTAAGGCTGCCTACAGGGTGGTATGACTGCTAATAAAATGTTCACTCTACTCATATCTAAGTTTTTGGCAGCACAGCTAAGTGAATTGCAGCAGCCCTATATAGGAAGTTACAATGTTTTCAATGAAAAAGAAGAACTCTGTTTCAATTGAAATAGAATGAATGTAGTCTTTTTGAAGAGTGTCTTTATTAGAAAGCAAATTAAAGATTTTGGGAAGAAAAAAAAATCACAGTAATTTCTAGCATTTCAAGGTCAGGGGAAAAAAAACTGAAAGTGTAACATGGAAAATATCAGTCTGAATGTATGTAAATAATTAAGCTGACCCTACTACTTTGTGAAAACTGAAAACAAACAGTTGGATTTTTAAGTGATGAAAAAGTCAATAGAATATAAATACTGGCAGATTTTTATTTTAGGTTGTTTTTTTTTTTTTTTGTCACTACATCTCATAGGTCCTTCTTCTCATATTTTTTAAAATTAGACTTTGATGACTAATGCCATGGACTCTAGAGAAGTAAACTTACAAAAGTCTGAAGGGCTTCTGCATCACTGCAAATATTTAGACAATATCTTTGCATTTGGAGTATTCCAGAGATAACTTAAACCCAAAAAACTTTGAAATATCTCATGCCACCACTGTTCTAGTAGGAAGGATTTCATTTTAGCGTTTCCCTGTCTTTATTTCCCTATGCGCCTCTTTCCATTCCCTGTATTTTTTGTTTTCCTCATTCCCTTTCTTTCTTTGCTTCTGACCTAAGGCTGAAATCAATTGTATCTTGCAGCATATGGCACTAACACATTGAGATGAGACAGCTTATCCACCCCTGACCAAACTAAAAAGAACCAGGAAGAGAAAGGCATCTGCCAAACTCATCCAGATGGTATCCCAGACCAGGGAAGCAGGCCAGCGCTCAGAACTGCACCTATTATGCCAACCTGCCTGCTCAAGGCTTGAGATATACCTGACCTACGGTGACCCCAGTGGAGAGTAAATAGAAAGTGCATTTTCTGAATCTTTCTCATTCTGTTTTTCTGTTGTTACCTTTTTAAAAAAATAAACCAACCAACCAACCAAACAAACAAAAAAACAACAAAAAAAACTCCTCTCAAAATATCATGTATGTGGCCAAATTTTATCAATTTAGTGGTAAAATACAAGAGTTTAATATAATAAGAGAAACTGAACTCCATTCTCAGAAACAAACCTGGTGTTTTTTACAGATATTGCGGGTGTTCACTATCTACTCCAGTTTAAATAATACTATGATTTTATTTTATTTTATTTTATGATTCTATTGTATTTTATTTTACTTTATTTTATTTCATTTAATTTCATTTTATTTCATTTTAATTTAGTTTTGTTCAAAGACAGAATGAGTTAATGCTTTTATTATGTTGGGTCCACTCAGCCCATCAAATAACAGTATATTCAGCAACTACCTTGTCTGCTTTTTTTTTTTCCCTTAGTAGAGATGAGTAGGAGGTGAAGGTGGTAAAAACTGAGTGTCATTTTTTAGTGTACGTGTTAGGAAATGATCTGAAAGTTAATGGATCCAGAGAGCTTGAGGGTTCACATTTGACCTGCTTATAGCTATTGGTTCAGGCCTTTCACAGTCATGTAGCTGTTGAAATTCAACAGTTATTCTCAGTTTCTGGTAGAGTCAGCATCTATTTTTCCACCTACCAATTTAATCATAGGTTTTCGGGAGTCTGGATCCATAAAGAGACTTAAGTATCACAGCGCTGACTATTGCAGAAAACCTAACTTTTAGCCTTCCTGCTAAGCAGTGGAATCCACAGCCCCAAGTCAGATTTACAGGTTCTCTATTCAGTACATATAGAGAATTAGGCACATGAAAAACGACTTTACAAAAACTAGTATTCTCCTGTGGTGGTGTGTTCTCCCTGGTTTTCCCCCTTTTCTTCCCCCCCACTGTCCCTGGCTCCTCCTCAGAGCATCAGTTGCAATAACTTGCACCTGGACTTTGGGGGATGGCTGGCAACATAGCTAAAACACCGTCTGGAGTGGGGACCTAGATGTTTTTTTCCCATGAGAATATGAATATAGGCCAATTATATTACTCTATAAATAGTGGACAGCCCACAGCTGCACACCAGGATCTCTCCTTTTGAGAGGACGCTTGCTTAAGATTCTACTCCTTGAGGTCAAGAGATTCCTCGCCGTAACAGATTCTCAGTAAGTATGTTAAACTTTGAAATCTTAGCTAAGTAATATGAAGGGTTGATTGTGCATATATAATCCTCTAGACATAAACCATTGACCAAGTCTGGGACTAGGACTGGATCCAGCCGCACGTAGACGCCTCTCTGAGAAGGAGTTTAGAAAGCAAGGGTGTCCTTTCTGAACCTCATGACTCAATGGGAGGGTCTCCCTGACAGCTTGTATGACCCTGTCCTCTATGCAGTAAATAATAGAGTGTACCTTGACATCAAATCTTGTAAAACACAATTTTATTTACTACTGATTTTGTTAAATCACTGTTTCACCTTAATAAATATTTCACTACTTCCCTCTTACGAGTGAAGTTAATCACTCCGCCCATGACATCTCATTAGGAGACTGCCCAATCTACCTTTTGCAAAATATGAAGGCCAACACTTTATATATATGTGTGTCCGTAGTTCTTTCAGAATTAGGCATCTTCCTTAGCTCAGACATTTATCCATTAATTTTATTTTAGATTAGTATATGCATAATTGGTATTGGTTAGCTTCATTTGAGATCAAATCTGAGAGAGGAAAAAGTGGATGGATGGAAAAGTGGATCTTTTTGGTGGCAAGAGAAATTTAGTGGGTAGAGACTTGGTTGTGAGGTGCGTAGTCTAAATCAGCTTCTTAATTGCTTCAGTCACCTGTCATATCAGAACTCATCTCTTACACAAAAGAACAGTTACGAAAGTATTATGGGCATACATCCTATCATGCTGAAGTTGTGCCGATACATAAAATAGTTTATCATGTCACTGGGAAAGTATCAAAACTCTTATCTGGTGACCAGGACACACTCTTCTGAATCTCAGGTTCTATTATGTGCTCCAATAAACAGTTCCAAATTTTATACATTAGTAGTGTGACTTCAAAAGGACATTTCCAAAAGGACTGAAATTCAAATAAATTTAATTATTCATAGGAAGAGAAAATCCTAGGATACCCAAGAAGAATGAAGTGAAAGGTGAGAGGTGGACTCTTGAGTGATCTATGAACTATGAACTACATAAACTATGGAAATTTCAATTAAATGTTACAGTAAACAGTTTTTTAAAAGAGATATTGATATGTAAAATGAAGAGGTAAGAGTATTGAGGTACCTTTGACAGAACAGACACTGAGGGAGATAATTGCACTGGAAGCTGAAGAGAAACATAATTGTTACTAGAGATGTGTGTCTATTATTAATGAGAGAGTGTACAGAGAAACATGGCACAGAGGATGTGCCTCATTCAATCATTACAAGACAACAGGCAGCTATTGATGGGTCCTTACGTATGTACAACCAATTTGATAAGAGATTAATTAAAGTAACTGAACAGTCAAGAATTAAATAATTCTCACATTTCAAAGTCTTAGGGGGTCTTAGGAGAGAAAGAAAGAGAAATTATAAAAAAAAAAAAATCTTGAGGAATAGTTTGGTAGATCACCTAGGAAAACGTTCCATTCCTTTCTCATTAGTCACCTAATTTACTTATCAAACTCTGAATAAGAGGCAATGTTTAGTATCAAACACAAAGGAACCAGTTTGTGACTCACCAGTCTACAAGTTGCTTTATGGTGCCTTGTTTGTTTCAAAAGAAATTCAGTGCCTTTAAATTGACATTTTAGAGCATAAGATGTGTAGGAAAGAGGATGAAGAATGTAAAAATCTGTCTGCCAGAGTCTTCTTAGCATTACTTATACTTAGCATTCAATTATAGTACTGAATAGGACCACTCAAAATAATGATCTTCTAAAAATAGCCATCATTAAAGGCCACAATGAGAGCACTCAGGATGACAGCTTGTGGCATGTCTAGAGCAAAGTGGACACATACTGTTAGGCTGCAAATATATACCCATTGTATTTCAAATGCAAGACACTCTGATTGACCCAGGGTACGTGTATTCTCCAATGGGGTGGTGAATGTCTAAGACAGCTTAGTCTAGATCTTCCTCTTGCCTTGTGCACAGTTCTTACCTTCTGTAATTATGTTTCTACTCAGGAACACGACCAGCTCATCTCTAAAAAAGTTTACTTTCTGCTGAAAAAAAAAGGACTACCTTTAGTTAACTCTACCCAAGGAACGTCTCAGTTTTAATAATCCAGAAGATGGACAGAATAGCTAATATTTATCAACCTTTTAGTGTGAGATTACCTAAATACATTTTATAGTCTTGCAGCAGATTTTCTCCATTCTGCTGAAGAACGCTGGCAGTTACAATGGAGGCCAGCCATTCAAACTTACCTGACAGTTAATAAGGCGACTCAGTTTTTCTTATTTAGAAAAACTGTGTGATATTTTCTATATCTGCTGAGACAAGCCAGACCATCCTCAGTCTTAAACTTTCTTCTAGACTTTGATTTTCCACATCTACTAATGTTTTTCCACTATCAGTTATATTCCCCTTTGAAAGTCAGGCATATAGCATCAGGTCTCTCTCTTTGTTTGTTGTGTTCTAGAAGGATGATTAAAACAAGCAAGAAAATAGAAACAAGGTTATCCACTATTTTTTCTGCTAGAGGATAAGCTGGATTACTTCTTTTTCATGTAGTGTACAAGATGTAAGAGGAGATGGGACCTTTCTTAATGAAGGCACATCTGCGTCACCATTGATTGAATGACTAACAAGATTACTGCTGGAATCCATTCCTTCCTTAAAAGTTAGTTTGCCCAGGCTGATAGAAACATAGATCAGTTTTCCAGTTCTGTGATCTACTGCAGATGTCTCAGTTTTCCCTATGGACAAAACACAAACACAAATCTGTGTAGTGTTTTTGTGATTCCATGTTGTGCACGTAATGATGTTTTAAGAGAATGTATACCACTAGAAATACATGTATACTCCTATACATCTAACATACATCTCAGATGTTTGTATCTACAGTTTTTCTTTAATTAGGGTTTCCTCTACTGCAATGACACCAGTAAACTGGTAGACATATAATTCAACCATGTTAAGTCTATATTGATACTTGCAGTTCTTTATCGCACCTCTCAGGTTCTTGTATCTGAAACCAAGGAGCAATATTTTTTAAAAGATAAGGGGATGATTTTTAGGCAATTACATAAAGTCTTTCTAAAAAATAATAAAAACATTAAAGCTATTAATGTGGATGTTGCAGCTGCTGGAGTCTTTATAGTACGAAATATTCGTAAGTTGTCTGAATGGTTACTTAATAAACTTCAGTTTCTGTGGTCTGGAGCATCTGTACAGCCACACTATCTTTTTGTTAAAAAAAGAGTTTCCAAGAACTCGGGCTTTGCTCAAGACAAAACCAAACAATTTTTCATTGCTGCTTTAAAGCAGTTAAAAACATTGCAATCAGTAGTGCGTTCTGATGCCAGAAAGGACCTTATCCTCTTATATGATTCTTCACACAATGAGGCTGGTTTGTACTATCACACAGCACAAAGATGACTGCTGAACAAATGATTGGTTTTATGTCCAGAACCACCTCCAGCAGAGAGGACATATATTTCATCTGCTAACAAAAGTTGGATGAAGTTGTCTGAAGAAGAAAATGGTTCATTATTTAACTTCTACTATACTGTATATACAGGTTAGAAAATGCTTCAGATTCTTTATGAAATGGGTGTAAAAAGATCCATCTTATGTCAAGACATGATTTTGTTTGGCTGTTACTTTTACCAATAGACACACACCAGTGCTTAAAAGAACATTTTATTGTAACAACCAAGTTACAATGAAAAACTGACAGAATGACGATTTCTTGGTTAGATGTTGAATCTCTGAGTGCTGCGTTGGCCAATAAGCCACACCTCTTCAGCTAATCAGTTACTGGAAGCTTTGTGGGACAAATATGTTCCATCTATCATATCACTTCACTGATGAATTTAGGTCTAATTGATAGTGAAGTTCAGGCCTTGTGTGTCTGACAGAGAAAATGCTGAGGTATGTCATTAGGGAGAAGAAAACAGAATGGGAATCCATATAGTGGTCCTGTGAATCTTATTCCTGAGAACAGAGTTGTCCTGAATTAAGTGTGTCTCAGGAGTGCCTCTTTGCTTCAATTTAGTCAGAAGGGAAGATGGTGGCTGAGTTGCACTGGGATGGTGCACTGA
Organism: Calidris pugnax; assembly: GCF_001431845.1. Classification (NCBI taxonomy): domain Eukaryota; kingdom Metazoa; phylum Chordata; class Aves; order Charadriiformes; family Scolopacidae; genus Calidris; species Calidris pugnax. Next base: position 10,180,069 of record NW_015094510.1, on the reverse strand, counting down.
AACTTTTCAGCTTTAAAGCTGTCATGCTGTGGAAGCCTGCAGAGGCTCTACAGATAAAGCTATGTAAGTCTGACATTTGCTGAATACAGTCCTTAATGATCACACTAGATCTCTCTGAAGTCATTTGTGATCTGAAAGCTGAAAAAAAATCCGTTAAGGGAAAAGGTAAAAAGCTGTAATGAAGATAAGAGGCACCCAACAATTCCCATTCTACATTTCTTGCAAGAAGGTTGTTGTCTGTGATCCCAAAGAACTGAGTACTATGTCAGTTTATCTGAATAATTTTACAGACAAAATAACAGAGGTAGGTTTGCCAATTTAAATTCCATCTCACATTCCATTATCTTCTCAATATATAGACAAATACCAAGATGAAGGCCAGTTATCTTGTGAATCCTATTTTGTGAGTACACTGCTTGGACTGCAGCTGCCTCTTTACCTGGAAAAGAGCAAAGAAAAGAAGACAGGAAAAATTGAAAAGTAATGCTTACATCTCCATTTCTAATGCATTTCTAAAAGACAGAATTAGGGCAAAGACATGGGTAAAAAAATATTTATGTTCACTATAGCTGTGTTAGAAGAGAATAGTTCATTGGATGTCCAAATGAAATGAAAAAGAATGTAAGCAAGGAATTCAGGGAGGCAGGGGGGCTGTGTTTTTTTGAAAGAGCTGAAAAAAAGAAGATGGGAGTAGCAGGTCTTAACTAAATGATTCATAGCGAATATTAAACTCTTGATGTAGCCTCTATCAGCTGGTGAATCATTTGTGCCAGATTTTTGCAGAGACTTTGTTTCTTTCAAAAATGGAAAGTATTATGTCAGGAAAAGCATCTGAAAAGTAATACTCATTATTTTATTTGCTTCTCTTCAGTTTATGCATTTGTTATTGTTTTCTTACCCTATGCCTTTTCAGAGTACTGTGCTGAGACAAATGGGTACGCTTTCCTTTTAAGTATGTTTTTCCTTCTCAAAGACTTGTTTTGTTTTGTTTTGTCTGCCTGAGAGCAGCAAAAGAAACAACTTGTATCTGAGCACACAGCAATAATAAAACCATTGTACTGTTAGATGTGGTATTCTTCGAGGAGAGGATACTACTGCATATTTGTGATATTTGGACCATACTGTAGAGACAGGCCAGATTTTTTAGATCAAAATAACAATAACATTGCAAAAATTAAAATTGATAAAAGGGGATGATCTCAGACAAAGACATGATAAAATTTCCATATGTCCTAATCACACTAAAAGGACAGTGTTTCAAAGAAATGTTGATATAACAATATACTTTTCAATGGCATCTCAGCATCTCAGCAGGAGCATCAGTGAAATTTACTTTATATCATCTCTTTTAGGTGTCAGATTTAGCTTCACTGCTCAGCAAAGAGGAAAACTAGCATTTCCATCCCACCTTTCCATACATACCTGCAACTCACTGTGGTCTTCCTTCTGTATGGTAACCACTGAAAATGCCACTTCACTGCTTGCTGATTTCTATACAGGCTATGGGGAGGATTCAAACAAAACACCATCAACATTTTGGTTCGGAGCAGTAGAGCAGTTATGAAGTGGGTTCCCTGGCCACAACACAAAAATCATGTTTGTTTAATACACACAAAGAGTATTTTCAGCAAGTGCAACCATATTCTTTCTGGAGAAAAATAAACTGGGATATCCATTCCAGTTGCCTATCATAAGATCGGAACCCACTGCTCTACACTACCATGAGTTTCTTCAACACACGTCCCATTAAAAGTATATGTGCTTTCATATATGCTATTGCCCACTGTCAGCTCTTTGACAATGCACCTTCTTCATTCATCCACACTTTCCTTGGCTCAAATTAATATTTGTCTTCTTCCATTTGCAGTTCATTAATATCTTGCATATTCTGTCTCTCTGTTTCTTATTATTCCCCCTTTATTATTATTATTGCTGTCTTTTGCAAAGGCAAAGATTCATCAAGATCCCAGCTGAGTTCCCAAGGAAATGACAGCTAATTCCTAAGGAAACTACAATGTCAAAAGTTTTTGTGTCAGTAGGACAAACTTGTGGGAGTATCTAACTGCTGATGTGTACCAAGAGGATAGACAAACAATGCCTCAATTCATATCAGAAGATGAAGACTCTGTTTATGAAGACTCAGGACAACAACTACACTTTGGGTGCAATGCTAAAGACATTTTACAGAGTTCTTGACCTGATCTTCAGGTGAAAAGGTACCGCTGGGGTTGCTGTTTTACTGTGTGCTCACACCTGAGGTCTTGGGATCACCATATAGGAAAATTAAAGGAGCCTGTCTAGCACTGCTTTATGGTTCCCATTTATCACGGAGAACAAGAGCACATCTACAGATATGTTTCCAGCTTGCTTACTGCCACAAATTGTACCAGGAACCACCTGTGTGAGCACTCTGGTTTCCAATCTGAAAAAAAATTGTGATGTTCTTCTGTACCTGTCATTATTATGTGTGCAGAAGAAGAGAGGAATGACAGCCCTGGTCTCAGAGTTGCAGAGAGATGACACATAGCACTGAATCATAAAGGCTGTTCTGTCTTTAAAAGCTGACCTGAGGCTCTGAGCTGCAAGGGAATCTTCTGCCTGGCATTTAGGCATGTCAGAAAATGCCTCCCCAGCCTATGCCCTGTGTGTGAGTCTAATTCAGCCCCAGCACTAACCAAGCCATAGTAATGCAGTCACCACAGGCTCCTCTAAAGACTTCCTTCCCTTTTTCAAAAGCAGTGGGTTATGAGCTGATGATATGATCAAAAAGCCACACATAGGACAGTTTTCTGTCATATGGCCTTTTGAATCTCTGCCAACAAGCTAGAATGACAAGCAAGGGAGAGGGTCATTTTATTCAGGATACAGATCAGTTAGCGGTAGAGTTCATGTTTGCTCCCTCCTTCCTTTTTCATCACTCACAAAGTCTCACAGGACACTACAGCCCTCAGTGGGCTACTGAGAGTAAACAGTGGCAGAGCAAACCTGCTCCTGGGAGTTCAGTGGGTCATGGATTTCTTCATGTGGCTTTGAGTAACCACTTCAAGCTCAGGTGACTAACAGTTTGCAGGAACAACATCAGTTGCAGGTTTTCATCTCTAGTTTTCATCTCTAGTTTAACAGTCCAGAGATAGAGAGGCTCAGCTGTGGGTTGTGAGCTTCTTTGTAGTCAGGTGAAGAGGAAGGTAGGTTTTGCCATGTTTGCAGACACACTATCGCTTCTGATTAAACACAGTCTCACTGCATGCTTTATTGTTACTTGGTTTGAAATCAGAAACAGCAAACTTTATTATCAGCAAGAACCGCAGGCTGTTGATTCTGAACAGGGCAGCATTATGGTGTTTTGCACAGTCTTTATGGCACACATCCCAGACCTCGATGGGATGTTACAGGTTATGGAGCAGAGTCAGAGAAAACACAGGCTGGGTGACCCTGCTGCCTTTTAAGACCTCAACCACTGTACTTGGGAGTCCTCAGAGAAAGAGATTTTTAGTTTTTTTCTCTTTTTGTATGTGTGTGTGTGTGTGTGTGTGTGAACCCTCCTTATAGAGCAAGCTAAACAAAGTAAGTGATCACCATTACCGTGGGCATTACCTTTTTTTAAGGAAAGCACCATATTTTTAAAGACACTTGGAATATCTTACTCTACCTCCTAGTTTGTTGCTCAGACCCAGCTACCTTAGATTTAGACAACCAAAGTCACACTCCATTTCCACCCTATTAAGGTTTATATTTTCCTTGTCTTGGTACAACCTTATGATCTGTTAGTGAGCGGAAGAGGTGGTGTTTTCCAGTGAAACAGCAGAAACTAAATACAGTGAATTATTATGTCCATCTTTAAAAAAAAAATATTAACATACCCACAAATTTGAGATAGGAATATGTAACTAATCACATCAAAACAATGCACAAATTTATCAGTGAATAATTCAATAGATAATTCCCCCACAGCTTAAAAACCCATGGAAACCAAAGCCTGGAAATTTTTCTTGGTGTTATCCATCTTATTCAAATAAGAAGGTTTAGAGAATGACATTTAAACTCTTTCTTGACCATTATTTTGCCCACAGTAGTGGATTTGCTGACCTTAAACTGGTCAGGCCACTGTTCAGTGGGGGTTCAGTGTTGTGGGGCTTCACCAGAGGGAGGGAGAGGTAGACGCTCCCTTTAACATACGTATGATTTTCTGAAAATTTAAGCCATGATAGTGAAGTAGTAGTAGCTCACAGTGCTGTCAACTCATAGAAGAAAGCCTACACTGCCCCTGCAAAAAGAGTATTACATTCATTGCTACTCAACCCAAGACAATTGAATGCTGGTGTTTTAATTGGACATGAGCAGGAATAGAACAGGCAAGAACACAGGCAGGAACAGAAACTAGGTTCGTTTCCATTTGTAAGGTTTTATCTGAGTCATGTTGTAGTGGGCTATGGTATGCTATTATCATTTGCCTGACAGAAAAAAAAGGCCAGGATGACACTTTGTAGTGTGGTGAGGGTTTGTGGAATACCTTTATAGCTTTGTATCACATGTAAGATGGAAATATTAAGTCTAGGAGACAGAACTAATCTATCCTGAAGTAAAACCCCAGACCACATAGAGCGTGCTGTAAGGACAGAGCTTCCGTTTATTCACACCTCCCATTGTACCATTAGCAAGTAATTACTTGCTGATGTAGACCTAGCCAATGAAGCCTGGGGGCTGTGTTAAATGTTCTCTTTGAAAATGCTCTCCATATCCCTATCTTCAAACCACCTAACTTCATATGGTTCTCTGGGCATGAAGAACGATCCCTGTCACACTAGAAAGAGTTAGCAGTGATAATGCGAAAAAGGCACATCAGATCACTTATATACACGGAGAGGCCCACTCTCTGAAAGACAGTAAGAGTAACCAGCAGGGAAAAATATAACTAAAGAAATCCTTTTGTAGTCTTCTTTGCTTTTCATTATAGTCAACTGAATGTGAAATGTATAACATTTCTATTCTTAGTTATGCCACCAGATTAGTCTCTGCTATTAATAAAAATTACTTACCTGTGTCTAACTGTATCTTTGTTTTTCTGCCTATCACCATGGTGTCCAAATGTTGCACAGTTTAATCAGAGCTTTGTAATGAGAACCATAACAGGACTTCAGAGAAAAGCTGTGTCTTTCCTATTATCTCTTGGTAGGTAACAAAAACCAAAAATAAACAAAAAAATAATCCCAACATGTTAGGGCACAAATTCTGTTCTCCAGTAAGCCTGCAGGTCTGTCTCTCACTGAAGTTAAGAGTCACAGGTGCATATAGGAGGGTAAAGAGATGAGTTCCAATCTATATTTAGGTCTTCTTGAATAAAACTGCTGTCAGGTATTTAAGATGTCCTCTTTCCAGTGTTTATTCGGAATGTATTTTTGGTGCAGCTGGGAATATTATACTAACAAATAAGCAAGCCTGAGTAATGAGAATGTAGCACAGCTGATATTCTTAGAGGTAAATATGAGAATTTGTATCACTTCTAGTATAAACTCAGATATAAGTCCTGACACTGATGTTTGATGAGTGAGTAATGTCAGCTAAACACAAAAGACTGCAAAAGCAAAAGGAGTTCTCTGACCATTAATCCTCCCAGGGTATTATGTCATCGTTTAAAGGCCTTGGAGTTTCTGAGTAGAAGAGGGCTGGCTAAAGGTCAGATATGGATTTATTTATTGACAAATATTCTGACAATTTCAAAGCAAAACTATAGTAAATATTTTTCTAATATTCTCATTGTCTCTCCAATAAGTTACGATTTAATAACTGTTATTTTATGAATAGAAATGTGTAGCCTACCAGTAAGGGTGGAGGAGGCCCACATCATAAGCAAAGCATGAAGTAAATTTATTCAGACTATGAAACACTAAGTTTAAGAAGGAAGTGGTTAAACATTGTGCAGAAAATAGGGTCAGATGCTTCCAATTGTTTTGATTTGAATCTGGATCATTTTCACGGACTCTGTTTAGAATGTTCCAGAATTAAACTTTAAAAAGACAGAAAAAAAGGAGTTATATCCAACCACTCCTCTGTGAAAGAGGCAAACCATACCAGGTAATGAGTCCAGTGAAGTTTAAGAGAAAAATATGCATCAGGGTTTATGAACACATCAGAGGTCCAAAGTTCTGATGTGTAGTCTAAACTAGTTTTTGACTTGGACTGCACGAATATACTAAGAATAAAGACACAGTAAGAACCTTCCTTATATATCCCAATAGGCAACAGTTTTTTGTCAGATTATGCAGATTTAAATCAATAATATTTATCCTATTAACTTGTCTTGATCCTATAGAGAAAAACATGGGAGAAATAGGAAGAAACAGGGTCTATGATTTCCCCTCAGTGCTGTATGCTGGAGTTAATAAGGAAACAGTAGTAAACATCAGGTAGTCTAGAACAGAAGTAATTGGTTTCCTTCGAGGAACAAGAGAGAAGAAACAAATTTATTTCCTCCATCAGCATTTTGGTCAGGGCTGAAAGTAGACAATCTGCATATCCAGAAAATGAAAAGCGTTCAACACTGTTAATGAGCTTGTTACCATCTATCTTTTCCTAGACTTTATTCTGGTCCCTGTTTCCATTATAATTAATGTTAAAATTCCCATTTGTATTACAAGTATGGTTATTTTACATGTCCATATCCTCTTATGTATTCCCTTTTTTTTTTTTTTTTTGAGTTTCACTCTTGTACTGAAATGCTATAGCTACTTCATTTGTTTAATACACATATTTTTAAATTACAAGGACTTTGCTCATCAAGGCAGATCTGCAGAAATGTGCAAAGCTTTGAAATATTCCCAAATACCCAAATGGATTTTGTGGCTTTGACAACAAAACTATTTGTGCATAGAGTTGTGAGTAAAACTGAATTTTTTAATGATACATAACAAATCAACGAAGAAATACTTTTACGATATGGGACCATGACATGTTGCTCAATTTATAATTCATTATATCATAAAACTGAAGTTTTATGATGTCATTAAAATGCATATAAAGTAATAAGAAATCAACATTTATCAGAAAAATAATGATTTGAAAACAGCCTTGTAATAAGCCAAATAAATAAATAAACCTATCATTTTCATATCAGTACAGTAACAATAAAAGGCACTGTCTGACATAAGCACAATGAAACAACGAAAAGAAAGGGCCCTATAATCATGTCCTTAATTATAGAAGTATTGTAACATCTCCAATTTTTCTGAGCTCATTTTGAAATCTATTTTTAGGTTTTAATTCATACAAAGTTATTTGGTATTTGAAGTGTATGTAGTATATATTGGTATTTGCTTGTCATTCACTGTGGCATTTAAATATCATTCTCTAAAAAGAACTGAGGATAAATTCAAGCTGTTAGTTTTGTGCCTGTCAGGTTTTGTGAGTATTATCTATCTGAACATTTTGAATAGAGTGCTGACAATACAGCACACATTTGTGACATCCTTCCTCGCACATGGAAACAACTCAATCCATTAAAAGTTCCGCTAGTTCCAGATGGGCTTCTCACAAAATAAAATGATCCTTAGTATATTTAAGATTGGGGAAAAAAAAATAAAAATCAGAGCTATTGAGTACTCAGAGTAAATAATAGAAGGAGCAGTTCTACAGACCAAAGAACAAAATAAATGCGTATGGTCTATATAGCCATTCAGAGAAATCCTGGAAAACTGAAGTTTAATACATTTTTCCCTTTTTTTTTTTTCCTAATTTTTTTTTCCTTTTTTTACTTCCCGCCCTCCCCCCGACCCTGCCCCCCATAAGCCCATATCAGAGTCTCATATGTCATTTAAATAAGGGTGCATTGTAGATAGGACTTGCAAATTAAAAGGGAAGGTTCATTAACCGTTGATACAAAAAAATTTTTTTATCCTCTATAAAAACTTAAAACAAAGATTAACAGAGGGATTGATGTCCATAACTATGCAACAAAATTTAGGTGTCTCACACAGATCTCTGTATCAAAGGTAGGTATCTAATACTTAAAACATTACAGTCAGTGATGACTGGAGAGCGATTTAGCTAACCAGCTGCCTATTTGCGGGGAGATGTAAAACTGCTTAGATTCCATTCATTGTATTGATTTGATCTTCAAAGAGGGATTCAGTTTCTCAAACAGGCATTTGGGGTATCATTTAATCTTATTTCAATGCTTTACATTTTGCTCTATAGATAGTGCTCTTTTAAGACAGAAACTAAAATTTTGATATAAGAGTAACAATAACTCAAAACAACTCAAAACATTCTTTCTTTTTTTTTTTCCCCTGCATCCAGTTCTGTCGAATTTCACTAGTGAAAGCCCTGAACTAGGATGTTGCCACACAGAATCAATAACACTATCACTTCCTGTGCCTCTCACCTAATACTGTTCTCAGGGGACTGTTTTGCATACAATAAAAAAGTTATGATATACTATTATTATGAGTCATTAATCAGACATTTCTCACAGTTAAAAGTATTGGTCTTCATATCTAAGCAAATTTTTCTGTAGCTTCTTGTTGGAATTCTGGTTCAGTATGTGAATTAGAGGATTTCAGACTGTGTATTGTGGTGAGTAAAGACAAACATTGCATTGAAGAATGTGATGGAGAAACATAAGCCATGTATCAAGTTGCGTAACCCCCTAGATACCATAATTAATGTTTTATTATACTGAGATAAGCGTGAATAAATCATATGCTTTACTTAAAATACTGAGCTGAGAGAAGGGTCAGGAGTTTGAGGGAAAGTATCAGGACACTAAATGGAGGAGGAGGAGAATTGATGAATAATCAAATTAATCTCCGAGAAGAGATACTATATGTGGTAAGTAATCTCATATTTCATTTTTTCTGATGTTCTAGGATATTAGGTCTGTCTTTCAGGCCTAGAAAAATTGCCCCCAGTGGTAGTGGAAAAGATAATGTGAAAATATATAAATATTACAACAATAATGCAAAATCATATAATTTTATGGCCATTTCAAGGTCAGAAAATGGACCAAGGAGGAGGCTACTTTTTTACTGCCTCTTTCTTTTCTCTAATGCACACAGTAATGTGCAGATTACTCTAAGCACACCACTTCAAACTCTGCTTTACAGATGGCAGGGCAGAGAATGGTATCAAAATAGATCACTGCATCATGAAATGATACCCCAGTGAAATGACAAGAAGTTATGCATTAATTACAGTTCTGGTGGGATGGGTAAGTCAACCAATTAAGATATGAGCTCAGTTTTAATGCATATTTTATATTCAGAAAGAAAAGGGTACCAAAACCCCTTAAAATGTATGCCTCCTAGCTAAATAACATAAAGCTTTAGAGCAAGGCAAATTCTGTGTTCCATTACACAAAGGAAGGTGGAAGCTTTTCCAAACTACTATTTATTTGCATGTCAAAAATATAATGTGTAGCTAATAAAACATTCAGGAGCAATCACACTACAAAACAATGCAATAGTACATCTTTATCTTCAGGGACATCAGCCATAGACACAGATGTGCACTGTGAATTCATTCAAGCAACTTTGTTTTCCTTTCTGATTGAGTTTACACACTGAAAGCTGTTACCCCAAACAGGTCATTAGTGTCAAGCATGGAGTTTGAAATAATTTCTTTTTCCCTCTACTTTTTCTCACATTTTTTCTTCAGTGCTCACAAAGTTTGCATTATATTGCTGTTTCATCTGCAACATAAAGAATTTAGATCCTATGTAGTTTCAAGCCACTCTAATAATCAAATCTCTTTTAAAAAAATCATTGTGTTGTGTTCTCTGAGTTATAAATGAAAGAGCTTTATGTTAGTTTAGTGTAAAAAGATATCTTAAGATATTTCAAAATGTCATGAGATTATTACTTTTTTTACTGACAATGATTATGTGAAAGCAACTCCTGAAGTCTAGGCAATTGCAAACTTGTTTTGTGACTATTTTCACAGCATATGGTTCCAAAGCCTTAGTTAAAGCGGTCTGATGACTTGCCTACTAGCACATGGCACTACCAAGAGGGAAGATTTAGGTTAGTACCTCAGGCTTACTAGCACAGTCAAAGAGCCAAACTTCAGTGACAGCAGGATTGCACCATCAGTGTGACTTACTTACTTCGAAAAGAAAGATAAGTAACATTGTAAGGGAAGCTTTGTCCCAAAACGAAAGGCTGATCAGAAATTCAGCAGTCACAGAGGTCTTATATTTTTTAATTTCCAGCAAATATAGACTTTACTGTGCAAAGCACAGAATTGTTCCAAGGCTTCTCAGCAAAAAAGTTGAATTTTGCCACCCTGGCTTTCCAGGGTGAGGGCCAGCCAAAACGGGAAAGCTCCTCTCCAGAGAAAAGAGAAGGAAAAAAGAAAAGGTTGGAAGGTGTTGAACAAATAGAGAAGAAGGAGGAGGGACAGCAAGGAGTGCCAAACCCCTGTCGTACTTTTCCCACTATTGCCATGGAAGGATAAAGACAACAAATGATGCTTAAACCACAGAGCATCTGCCACCTTCTGCTTCCTTACCACATCCTTGGTAGCAGCAACCAGCTTGACTTTCTAGGGCTCTGGGACAGGCAAAGGAGGGAAATGACTTGTTTGTCCATCTCCAACAATGTGATACCTTAAGCAGCTGATCACTCCAGCAGTGCCTTATGGTGTCACTTGAAAGGTGCGAGTTGCTAAAGGAGTGGAAATATCCTTCTCACCACTTGGTCAATAGGAGAGGCATTCAAATATACGAAACAGAAAGCCATCATTTTCAGATATGACAGTTTCATATAGATGTTGGGACCTTTTTCCAGTAATGCAACTGATATAATAGAAATTACATGCAGTGTGAAGGACCTGATTTCAAATCTTTCTCTAGTCCATCTCTAGGATTCTATAGTCAGGAACTTATTTATGTCATCCTAAAGCATGTCTGACTGAACCCTGTGCAACCTGTTGCCTATGAGCTTTGGCTAACTTTCAACATAAATAACAGTAGAAAAGAGTTATATGGAGAGTAAAGACAAAGACTGTTTTGACCACGAAACAAGGATCTCTGGCTTTCAGTAATCAGCAACTAGTTCAGTTATAGACAGATAGAGTCAAGTACAATAAAAATGCTATCATTTGTACAAGGTGGAACAGCTTTGAAGAGAGCAATTTTGAGAGATTCTTCCCAAAAATCTCTAGAAAATAACACAGATTTTAACCAGTTACTCTGTGTCCCAAGTGAGAGCTGTAATACCTCTCAGATGGGAACTGTTGCTTTGATCTGTATTTATACAGAATACCCCATAACTGCATTTATAAGTAGGAGTATGAAATTCTATGGGCATGTGAGTAAGAATAGCTGCCACAACACAGACATGTGGATACCTTTCTTATCATGTGTGTCTGACTATTTTTGTCAGAAGGGGAAGCTTTTGGAGTTGGCAGTATGAACAACAGGTTTCTTACTGGACAGGTCAGTACTTCTTGCAGTAAAGATGACAGGCATAAAAAGATCCTTGTGCAGGATACACCCAGGGAAACCTGCAGCTGCAAAATAGGATCTGTACATATGGATGGAAACAAACAGATCCAAACGCACTCACTGATCGTCCATGATATCCGGGGATAAGCGCACTTTTGTCCAGAAGCCTTTTAAAAGCTCTGTTAGTGGGATGCTGTCCCTTGCTCTGGACATAACCCTGTGCTGAGGCTTGCTTGTGGCCAGCTCAGATCTGTATGCTCTCACCCACACACTTTGACTCCTAAAGAAGTGGGTATTACACAGATATTTTTGCATTCATGTGATTTTTTTCCTTGTATTTATAAAACAAGATACATTATGAAATGATAAAATACAAGAAGATGAAGTAAAATAAACGGTAATGAAGTAAAATAAACAGTAATAAAATAAACTAAAACAGAATAAACCATACATAAAGTAAAACAGGATTAAAAATCAATTAACACCATTTTTCAGGAATTCATCTATCCCTTTAGGAAAGAATGCTTGATGCACCCTTAATAATGTAATTGTGATTGGAATCATTAAATGTTTCTGAAAATACGACTCAAAAGCATTTTGAATTGGGCCCCTTTCTTACCTTTCTCTTGCCTTACCCATACTTTATACCTCATTGAGAGTAATGCAACACTTTGGGAATAATACAAAACTTTACAAGCAATGCAAAAAGAAAAATGGAATGGAAATATATTATGAAAGCAATTGCTTACTTTCATCCATATTTTAACTAGAAATGTTCCTTAAAAATAAAAGGGATCCACTGAAGTATTAGAACGTCTAAGGTAACTGACCTTGGAGAATTCTTTTGTTTCCTTATTTTTTTTTTCTGATTTTCCAGACAGAGTTCTTCATTGTCATTTTGCTTTCATACTTATTTAGCTGTCAGAATACTACATCTCTGCCACGTTAATGATAAATTGTTACTGTCTTTTTGTATACATTGAATATGTATACCATATTGAATCTTCTGTAGCTGCTAAAAATTTTTTGTGGATTTTTTTGTGTTGCCTTCATTTATTATTTCCATTCAGAGAATTAGATCTCAAAATTAAACTATTTTGCATACTTTGCCCAAGTAAGGAACAGAATTAATATTATTTGTTCTATTGACACAATCGTATTATCAGTCTTTGTCCCAATTTTCTTTTGATATAATATGGCTAAGTATACTTTTCTCTCTCTCTTTTTTTTTTTTTTTAAATCCCTATCTATTTAATTTCTTTTTCCAGTAACTATGAAAGTCTCTTTTCTGGAAATGGACTCTTCAGACACTAATTTGCATACTTGTTTCAACCGGAATGCCTTTGGCCAGAAATTTGTGGTAATTTGGCTTTTTGCATATGATCATAAGACTCTAAATATTTGGCTGGGAGCTGGCATTTCATCATTCTGGGGCACTGTGACATTATGGTGTGTTACACGATACAGTGACCTTCTGGTCTGACATGATGAATTGTTCACTTCCTGCAGAAAAAAATAAGGGGTTTAGTTTGTGCTGGTTATAAACTGGTCATTTGCTCAGTACATTGTTATTGTACTTATACTACTCAGGAAAAGCATTGTTTAAGCAACTTCTTGTGTTTGGCTGGTCGTGCCTCTTAGCTTTAGTCACAACTTTGTAATTCAAGCATTGCAAACTCACATGCAGTTCAAGTTTAACTTCTGTCATAAGTCTACAGGATCTTCTCTTCCAGCCACTGCTTCTGTTGGCTAGTTCCGTTAAAGAGTACAGAAATACCCGATATTTTTATGGAATTTGACTTTAGCATGTTAATTCCCCAGTAATTCAAAAATTCAAAAATAAATTAAAGGGGGATAATTTATATTTACGCATGTATTTCTTAAATTCCTTTTATTAGGTTGTGGAAAAGCAATATGATTTTAATATCTGTGACCTTCATACAAACAGCTTGTTTCAGAAGTGAGCTGGATTTCAACATCGGGCTAGGAAAAAAAAAGGAGATATTAAGCATGAAGTGCTTCATCTAAACTTATAGAAGGCAATGGGAGTTTTCAGCTGGCTTTGGATCAAGTTCACAGTTTTGTTAGTGAAGGATACTCAGCTGAGTTTTTTTACATTACAAATACTTACATGCAAGTTTCCCCATCCCTTTAATTTAAAATAATTAAAACAAACTTTTTTAAAAAAATATTTAATATAACCAGAACCATACTGTCTTTTTTTTTTTTTTCCCCCACATGTTATCTGGAAAAAATCAAACCAAACTAAAAGTCTGTTTGTTTTAGGAACCTGTAATGTCTTGTCTTAGGTATTTTACAGTTTTCCTCCATAAAGATGTGTTCTTTGGAGGAAAAGGGAAAAAAAAAAGGTACACTAAAGGTACACCTGGGTCAAAGAGCCACAGAGACAAATACCGTTGTGCTTATTGCATTAGCTACTATCATATAACAAGTGTTGACTGGTCTTCATAACTTTAGAGGGAGCAGGATATCAGTTCTGATTTTTGACATTTCTCTGTCACCGCCTAAACATATAATATCCTGTTTTGATTTCCTTTTCTCTAGAGCAGCACAGATTGTAGTGCTTTACAGGAGGTGGGGATCCCCCTTGCTGGGGGCTACTATGCAGGCAAAGGCGCAGCATCCTTCCCATCCCTGTGCGTACCCCTCTCTGGTGTGTGACAGTGTCTGGCTTTGTGCTTTCATGTGCACTGTCTGTGCTTAGCACTGGAGGGAAGAAAAGCTCACAAAGATTTTACTGAGGGTTATAAAACTCTGGTGGGAATGGATCCTAACACCCCCAAGGCAAGAGCCGCCCTTGCTTTTGAGTGAGAATTATAAATGTCTTCCAGCGGGGAAAAAGTCTGCCTGTCACTTTGGCAATCAAACAGTAGATCTGTGAGGCACTTGGAAATTGGAAAAACTTAAAGTGTTGTGCATCCTCCTCTCTCATCTCAGATAGGGAACTTTCCTATCCATTCCTAAAGCTTAAAAGCAAGGATGATTGGTGTTATTTATAAAGCCATACTAATTAATGCCTATGTTTAGACATCATCAACTCTTTGAGAATTTTTCTTTATCTTAGTATTTATTTCATGATTTATGTATTTTTCTCCCCAAGGCAATGAGGATGAGGTTTTTTTTTTGCTAGGAATTTCTGGGACTATTTTATTTGTCATTTTTAGAAGACTAGTGTCATACCTGGATTTTTTCCATCCTCTATTTTTTTTTAATCTCTGGTGCCTGCCCCAATGTCCATGACTTTTCAGAATAATTATTAACAGTGGCTCAGTGAGCTAATTAGCTAATTCCCTGTGGGAAGCCTGAAGAAGGCCATAAGATTCAAATGTTGGTTACTTAGAAACAAGACAAAATGTATTAAAGTAAGTTTTATAATTCTGTATGAGTTCTCTGAAGATAGAATTTGTGTGCTTTTGTAAAAAAAAAAAAAGGCAAAAAAAAACCCAAACAAAAAATCAGTCTTACTTTTTAATTATGATCAACTTTTTGCATATCTCTGCTTTATACTCCATACAGAGATCATTTTGACAAGCATAAACATACATTTCCTTGATGAAAATAATTTTCTTTTCATGATTACACTTGCTGACTCCTCATTACTTAAACTGCTAGAAAGGGATCTCAAGGGAGTGGCTTAGTCTATTCCCTTAAGGTCAAGAGCTTCACAAGTGGATGTAAGTAATTGAGTTATAGGGCAAAGATGAGTAAAGCTTTTAGGAAGTTAGGAAGAAAAATCCTCTTGATAAAGAAATGAATCTAATTTACAAAGTGTTATTTTAGTACATAAATTGTCTAATTATATTGTATCTCACAGGCAAATTTCCTATTAATTACTAAAATGAGGGACCAATTCTGAGCCAGTTCCAGAAATCCTTTTATCACAGAGTGGAGGAATTAGCAATTCAATAAACCTCACTGTGTCATGAAAATGAATTTTGAATCTTGTAAAGGCTCGCTTGCTAATGTTTGGTCATATAAGTATAGCTAACCAACTGGAATGGCAGAGAGATGTAGTTTTCTAGGGAGGGTACTTGTAGTATTCTGTGTGGAAATTTTTTTCTGAACAGGTGTAGAGAAGTGTTTACATCTAAATCTCAGGGGAGAATTAGGGATCTCTCTTTAGGGAGATTTAGTCATGGGGAAATCAATGTAGGAAAATTGGCACTTTTATGTCACTACTCATCCCACCATAAAATACTTGTGTAAAATAGATCAGATGAATCCTTTCCTACAGCTTCTTGTGACTATAAAGGAAGCTCAAAACAACTACCCTCATGTGGCATTATCTGCAGGAGACCTTCACACTGAGGGTTTAATTTAGTTACTTTAAATAGGGGTACATAATGCTATTCAGGTTCATCAAGAGAACCTACATGGAAAAGAGAATTATGAGCCTACACTGTATCTGTCTTTCTCTGGCCAATCAGCTGGATGTCAGCTGGTACACCTAAGGTATCTCTAATGATACTGTCTGTGTGATTCTATTGATCTAGTAACATTAAGTGAAATGCAAACACCCTCTTCTTACACTGAGAGTTAATACATTGCTTCCTGGCACACTTACATCATATCCTTTATTGTCTTTGAGTCTTCTGATTCAAACCTCTTGGAAATTTGTGTGGTCTGCAGTTCTGCACAGCCTGTAATCATGACGCTTGAGATGGAAGGAAGGTTTGTGTTTTTTCTCCTAGCTCACAATATAGCCACCTGAATAGTTTTGCACTGCTACAGTAAAGGTAGCCTGTAAGGAGACTACGTAAGAAGGAAAGAATTTTTATGGAAATTAACAAAATTCAATAGCAACTTTAAAAAATTCGCCCTCTTGGGAATTCATCTCTAAGCCTGATGATGCTATCTTTGTTGTTATCTAATATGCCTATGTCTAATAGCCTGCCCAGGACTAGGTAAGCTTATCTGGAAGCTAACCCTTGGACATGAATTCCTTGGTTATCTGGAAGCTAACCCTTTGACATGGGTCATTGCTTTTGGCTTTCTCCAATTCAAGACTGGAAGCTGACTGATACTGTAAGCATGTTATTACTGCAAATTACAGTGCTAAGGAGCCCTCATCTTGAAAAAGGTTTCCTCAGAAATGACAAAAAATACACAACGAATGATAAATCTTTATTTCAGAAAACATAGGGGTTTTCCCTTGTTAATTACATTGCTCCCACCAAACATTTAAAACATAGGATTTTTTATCAAATATTTACTAAGATAGGAACTTTTACCACTGGAGACAATCTGAGTGTGTTTATCCAGTTAAAGGTCGTCTTGTTAGCTATATAAATTGTACCTGAGTTACTGTTTCAGGTTTTTGACCCGTATGAATCTTTTTGTTTATTCTGTGAAAATGCTTTCCTGTAAATGTAAAATTTCTAAAAAATAATGAGAAAGAAAAAACCAATTACACTTAAGATAAAATGAGACGTAATTCCTAAAGAACAGAAAAGAAATACTTATGAAAATGTGCAGGTTTTCTCACAGAAGTCAGTGGGACTGCCCAAAACTTAGAGTTGCACAGTTTTATAAATAGTCAATATCACCTCATAAGTGGGAAAGTTTCAGAATATTAACAAATATTTAACAACAGAGGTGCAAAGGACAAGTTTACGGAGGTGTGGTAGATAAATAAGTGAAAAAACATATAAATTCACTATACCAGAATGATAAGAAACAATAAAGAGTTAAAAAGTCGGGGTTTATTGATATAGGCAAATTGAATATTTTGGTTTTTTTCACCACAAAAAAGAAATAAAACAAGGGAAGGCAATATAAGTGTTAAGAAATTTATTTTTAATAAGTTCTTGCTGATTCTTTCTCTTCCATCATGAATCTAGACAAGACGTAGTAAATAGTTTCAGTTTGTTGGCCACCCAGCTTGACTTCAATGTATATAAAATTCATAGTACATTATTCAGAAATGCAGGGTGAGAAGGGATCATTGGATCATCTTCTCTGACCTGTGCTATAACCCCACAGAATTTTACCCAGCTGAGACCAATAATTTATGCTTGAATAATAGATAGAATAGCTTTTTCCCAAATCTTCTGAGAAACAGCTAGCCTCATTAAAGAATTTTCTCCTGAGAGAACTGGAAAACCCAAGCTGCCAAAATCTTAAGACAGAATGGTACCTCACTATCACTTCTGAATAACTATGGCTAAGTCAAGGTGAAAATGATTTTGATATAATTATCCCTGTGTGCAGCATTCGGAGGATTATCTCTTTGCTTAGTGAAATGTGATCTGACCTTGTAGTGAGCCATAGAGAGGAGACAGTGATTTCAAGCAGTATTTAGGCAGAGTTTAACCATAGGTTTTGGTTGTAAAGACCTGTACATTAGCATGAGTGACCGCTGTTTAACCCGAGCACATACCGTGACTGCCTTTGACAATACCACCTCTATGTACCACTTGTAAGAGTTCATTACTATAGAGAAGGGTAGGAGCATATCACTCTCAGTGTATCTCAGTATGCCATCTAGAAAGTTCAGTATTGTACAGGTAAAAGACTGATAACTTTATTCACTTCAAAGAATATTCTAGAAAATTGAAGAACAATGAGGCCACCGAACTTCACCATGGATGGTGACTGTGCACAGCATGTCATGGTCAACAAGGCGGGGCTCATCAGATGCTACAGGAGCATCAGAAGAGTCATAAGATTCCTATCACTTTGCTACCAATTCTGGTTTTTATAGAATAAATCATTAACTAGCCTTGCTTTTCTGTGCCTTTCTTACGGAGATTCCAAGGCAATTGGCACCACTTTAGTGTGAAAAAAAGACCTTTATGACACATACGTTTATCCCAAATAATATTAAAAACTTCACATAACCATTATGGGCATATTTATCTGTCTTCCAAAGACTACTTATCAACTTTTCTAAATTTTCTTCTACGTCAGTCTTTTGCTCAGTTTCCACAGTTCATGTTCGTCTGTGCTTGTTTTATTAGCCATTATTGCTTTCTCATGTATACAATTTTGATTTGTTCTTCTTTTAAGAACTCTTTATATTCCTCTAGTTTCTTGTCAACATTTTTTCTCCTTTTTTTCAAACCTTTATTGTTGGTCTTTTCTTCTCAAAGTAACAACATGAATACTGCAACACTGGCAATTTTAGAGACATTAAAAACAGTATTGTTTTTAAACATCATTACATATAAATCTGAGAACATATAAACCAGGAAAAAAGAAGAAATTTGGTTTTGTATCAGACTTTCAAACCTTTTATTTTACAATTTCTATACTCTACATTTGCCTATTTGAAGATAGTTAATAGACTGGAACTGAGAACGAATGTTCTCATCCATGTATAATTAAAATTGTCTTTGCAAAAGTAGTACTCCATATGGAAACTGAGCAAGGTTTAAACAAAAAAAGGTTTTGATCAAATCAATTTAGCTCTTTGAATGATCCACAAACATTTTACATGGAATGATAATGATGATAGCTAATTTGTATTACAAAGCATGTCATTTCAGACTGGGGAAAACGTGAAAAATAAAACCTCCTTTTTTTTTTTAACTTAAGAAGCTCATTTCCTTAAAGGAAACCACATTATCTAATTATTTTTCTAATGTCCAAAATTTATCAGTCAAGTATTAGTGAAGAACTTGCTTGATAAATCTTGCTACACAACAGAACAACCTTATTGTTTTCTATATACATTATCTTTCGAGAAAAGTTAGTTATGCATGATAGCATCCTACAAATTTTAAGATGAAGCAAAGCCAGAATTCTGTTCATATTATTCATGCATGACTTGTGGCTCACAGAACTGTAACAATGCAAGCCATTTCACAAAGTCTTTTAACGTTGAACTGGCAGGACCACTTTCTCAAGGGCTTTTCTGTGCCAGCTCAATCCTTTATCTCCTTTGTGTAGAAATGCCAAGAATATCAACTTTTGTTTATGAGTTCTAATAGATATTATTTTCCATTGGAGAGCAAGTCTGAAAAGAGCGTATCCACTCAAATTCTTTGTCTCTTGTAGCTCTTAACATGATACTGAAACATCAGAAGTAATTAAACACAGTGATACTGTAAATCCCAAGATGAAATTGTGACTAATGATTAATTCTTTGGTATTTTGTCAAAGCCCTCCTTATAATTTCAAAGCTCTAGTCAATATTCATGTATCTAATTCTCCCTAAGTAGATTTTTCTTTCCAGTACTAAAAAGTTTGTATGCTGATTAATAAATAATTTCTTAAAGTTCTAAGGATATAGTTTCAATACTTATTTTTCTTTACTACTCTGATCCAAGTTTTGGTTTTCAAAAGTACATTTTTTTTGTGATTAGGTATTTCATTCTTGCATCAAGAAGATGAGGAAGTCTTGCCTTCTACAAAGGTATAAAAATCTGATGCTGCATTTCAAATGGCTCATAGTAACACTTCAGTTAAAAAGCAGGTTTTGTTCAAAAAAAGAGCTTTTGGAACTGTGTTTCTTAAACTATATGTACAAAAATAAAACAGATACAGCAAATGCAAATTTTATATCTGCTTTTCTAATATATACTTATTACAGATGAAACTGTGGTATTGCTGACTTTTAAACCCCCAGCAATTCTTGCATCTCATTCTGTTGCACATGATTTATCTATTTCTGTATATGTGGTTTTGAATTCATACTACAAAAATAAGCAGTTTAATTCAATATGTTTATTTCACTAAAATATTTTCAGTGGTCCATATAGTAAACATCCCCAGGATATTTTTAAGGATTTTTTTTTTTAATTTATCTTGACTTCTCTTTGTTAGTTTTAAGTCACTGTATTTGACAGTAAAGCTCCAACACACCCTCCTTTTTTATTTTTAATATTGATTAGAATTTTCAATAAGTATGACAAGTCAAAGACATTGAAATTATTCAGCCTTTCGAGAACAACTATCAAAAATTGAATTTAACATTTAATTCTTTACACTGCAATATGAGAATTTCATTTTATTCCTTTGGATATGTGAGTTTATTTAATTTGCCCCTGTTTTGTTACTTTAGAAATGCACTTATTTTCTAGACATGTCAATAAAAATGTAAAACAACTCACAGTACTCATTGACCACTGTGAGCAAGCAAATAAGATGAATTCAATCATATTATTTTGCATGCACTTCAAGATGTTAAAATGTGTTATTATAGTTCTGCTGAGATTGAGGCAGAGATAAGACAACCAAAATAGCTAGGTACATACTGTAATTTCTTGCCTATTTGGTTAGGTCCCAATCCAACATTTATAAGTAAGGAATCATATTTTACATGACAAGGAAGGTTTAGGTTTTCAAGAAGAGCATATGTGAAGAGAATTGTATTTTGACAACATAGTGTTTCAAATGAGTTCATATGAGAAACCTGCAGACTGTCTGTAGCTTGAAGTCCCAGTGCTGAAGAAGAATGTGAATTTCTACCTTTAAGAGGTGAAAGCCAGGGTAGGATTCTTCTCAGTCAGCTTTAGAGACCTACCATACAGATATCTTTGATTGAATTGCTCCCCATAAGCTCCTTTCCTAATTAGAAAGGGAGAGGAATAGACACTTTTAGGGAATGAAATTTAGATACAATGTCAGACATCAACATTAAGATAAGATAAGATAAACTGTGCCTTTGAAGTTCCTGTTTTTCTCTGTTAAATGCAACAGAAGCCTAGGGTGAAAGTGTAGATGTAGATGTCTAAGTAATAGACATCTCACTTCCAAGGTCCAGAGACCTTAAAGGGTACCTTTCAGAAGGTTCTAATTAACTTGGGTGCATTACAAATTGCTCCTTTACCACATTTACTAATTTAATTTTTTTCTCTAATTGTGGTCTGACTGAGGTTGCTTTTGAGTTATTTCGTAGAAATCTCCCTGGCGAGTTAGGACACAGCTCACTTTATCTCAGAAATGTTAAAATGGAAAAAAAAACCCACAACACCCAAACATCTAAATAGTGGTTCATTTTTGGAGACATGGGGAAGTGGAGAAGAGTTGGAGCATGTCCTCTATATTTTGTGTGTGGTCAGTCTAGAAGGGATTAGCCCTACACAAAAGCCATTCTGTATCTGGGAACCAGGACTGATCCTGGCATTAATGTCTTAGGCCATGTAGAGGTCGCCAGATTAGTACATAAGTATTAAGGAGAAATGGGTACCTAGAGAAAAATCCTGTCTGCCTACGTTTAGACACCTGTCAGGACAACAGATTTGTACAGCTCAGCAGCAAACTATCTCTATTTATGGACTTTATACAGAATTTCAGGGAAAAATATATTCAGATAATGATTTAGGTACATGTTATGAAAGTATACATCCATATTCTTACATAACTCTGCTACATGTCTTCTAGTGTCTACTAATACAGCTTACAACCCTGTTAGTGTGTAGGTTTAATTCAAAGAAAAGTGAGCTTTCTTTATTTTGTGTGCTGGGAATTTCTAAGCTATTTGTGCTTCTTCAAACCTCATGTCCATTTACTGTAACTGGCTGCCATTTATCCCATTTGTCACAGTTCTCCAAAATCTCTAAGTATTTAATTATACAGACAGATGTCTAGTGGTACTTTCAGAAATGCTAGGCCATTTAGTTTCTATTTAATTCATTGAGAATTAGGTATTCTGAAAAACCAGCCAAACATTCCCCAAAAACCTTAGTAAGGATAACAGAATCAGTTCATGACCAATGGTGTTGATCTTTAGCTAGACAACATCCTTCTGGAAAAAATGCAGATTTTTTTCAAATTATTCACAAATGTCCACAGGAACATGACCTTGAAGGTGAACCTGCACCTCACACTATAGAACGATGTCTTCAGAGAAACTTTTTTTTTCAAATCCTGAAACTTGACATCAGGTTTCATTGTGAAGTTATTTGAAATAAAACCCCAAATGCAAATAACTCTAAGCTCTGATAAGGCCTATGTTGAAACCCATAGTAATATTACCTACATTTTATTTGTGTTTTTTATCTGAAAAAATTGTATGATTCAACTCCATTTTTGTCCTTCCCATTAAAAATTATTAGTATATACTTACATATATTATCATAAGACAAGACAGATGTATTTTTTCTCTGTAACACCTGTTAAACATACAGAGAGACTATGGAACTTCAGGAAATTCAGGAACAATACTGAGGCTTTTTATCAGCTCTTCTTTCCAGTAGAAAGATCAAAGAATTGATTATGCTGTCTGGGTTATATTTATGCCTACCCTCATTTCTAATGAAAATTTCAAGTAGTAAACTCCTTATAATAATCAATATTAAACTTTTATGTTTAAAGTCAACACATTGTAAAACACTTCCTTTTACAGAAAGACTTTTTGAAATTTCTTTTCACTGTCAAACTATTCTTTATAAAGAGCTCTGCAGTTTTATCGTTTCTTTATTTTTTTTTTTCATACTTTCTCCTTGAGCTTTTAAATCTGTAGCATCCTATGAGAGAAAAGATGATGGGATTTTATGGATGCCAAAATGTCTCTCCCAATGCAAAAGACATAATCTATCCCCCAGTAAAAGGAAAATATATGGCAATTATTCCATGTTTATAAACAGCTCTTGTTTTATAATCTAATTCCTCAAAAATGGGCAAAGAAACATTTGAGGGATTAGTTATAAAATACATTCTGTTTCTTATGAAATCTGTTCAGTTTCATAGGTATGAAAAGAGACATCAGATATAAATAAAGCAAGGAATGAGCAGTTTTGCAAATGCTGCATGTAAGCTACAGTAGCAATATTCTATTTGTGCCTAACTGCAACTTCTCTGTTAAATGTCAAACTCTAGACTCCAACTGAGTATAAGGCTATCTGATGAAAAACATTGCTAGAAGCAAGAGAAAACAGGCATTTGGTGTTTCATAGAAACAGCACCATTGCATTTCCTTTATTTACCTCCCAAGGGAGCAAATAATTTTAACATAATCAGACAAAAAGCTAGAAACATGGCACCTGTCTTTAGCTAGTCCTAAATTAGGAAATATAATTTAGAGTAGAAAGTTAAGCTCCCTGTGTAGTCAAGAGGGAGGCAGAGTGCTGTCTCTAATTATTTACACTATACAAAATCTCAATAATAATCTTAAGGTGCCAAACTTACAGTCCCAGAATTGTTTCCCAGCCTGTATTGATACTGGAGGCTGTTCTGACGCAGGTGTAGGATGCTGCACTTGACCTTTTTGAACTTCATGAGATTCACGCTGGCCTACTTTTCAAGCATGTCCAGGTCTCTCTGGATGGCACCCCATCCCTCAGGCGTGTCAACTGCACCACTCAGTTTGGTGTCATCTGCAAACTTGCTGAGGGTGCACTTGATCCCACTCTTTATGTCATTGATGAAGATATTGAACAGTACTGGTTCCAGTACGGACCCGTTAGGGACACCACTTGTCACCGATCTCCATCTGGACATTGAGACATTGACCACTACCCTTTCGATGTCACCATCCACCCAATTCCTCATCCACTGAACAGTCCACCCATCAAATCCTTATCTCTCCAATTTAGAGAGAAGGATGTTGTGGAGGACTGTATCAAAGGCCTTACAGAACTCCAGATAGACATTATCTGTAGCTTTTCCCTTATCTACTGCTGTAGTCATTCCATCATAGAAGGCCACTAGGTTGGTCAGATAGGACTTGCCATCATGGATGATGTTTATGTTCCTAAAGTAGGCTTGACATTTCCATTGGTAGGTTAGTAGTAAAAAAGTTGTCCCACAAAGAGTTTCTTGTTAGTGGCTAAGGATGAAATCCTAAGAGAGCATATGTTTGGTATATAACTCAGCTGAGATCTGAAATAGAAATTGAGTAACCTAGTAAACATTCACTTAATGGCTTAGAAGTCAGCAAGTTTGTATGCCAATCTGTTGTCACCACAGAACCTGCTTGGAACATTATATTTATAAACTTGCCAAAATCCTGAAAGATCTGAACAGCTAAGCATTATCTTGTGCTTGAGGACTTGCATAAGGAGAATTCTATGTACCTTATTAGATCCTGAATGAATTGGAAAAAGAGAATATTCTGTAGCACATCTTCTCTATGCTATTTTTTATTGGTTGACTTAGGTATTTTCCTATGCACTGTATTCCCTGCTAGGAAAATAACTTGTACGGCCTCTTTACAGAAGACAGATCCAAGGGTGTGTTTTCCCTACATAATACTATAGGATACAAAACTTCTTCTGACTGCTCCAAAAGTAGCATTCAATTCACATGACAAGGCAGTAATGTGCAGAGATGCTATGGCATTATTCAAAATTATACAAGTTCATGACCTCTACTTGGCAAGGATTATTAGCTTGACTATTTCAGTGCATTCTTTATGAACAGATACTGACTCCAGTTCTAGAGCTTTTCTGGCAAGAGTAGACTAGAACTGCTTGCCCATATTACAGTGCATGATGCAGAAAGGCATTGATATGTGTGATTTGGGAATGTGATTTCACTCTCAAAGTCCTAGAATTTAATTTAACTTCCATTTTAGGATTTGTTTTTTATTACTTAGCAAGCTGAAGAGTCAGCATCCTTTTATCTTTTAGCACACAGGCCATGAGAAGGAATGATACATTAATACTGGCACAAGCCACACAAGTCAGTATGAAATTCATTAGAAAGTAAAGCATAGCAGACTAAAATATTAGTACTCTGTTGGATAGCATACAGTATGTTGTCTAACATTCAGTAATTAAAGATAGCACCTAGTTGACATGGACACCAAAAAGTAGATGGAGCAATATGTTTTCTTTTCCCTTCCCCTTTTTTGGTAATTAAGCAAACAATATATACTACCTTTTGATTATAAAAGCTCTGCAATTTAAGTATTAAGTGGTCTTTTCCATATTAATAAAATATCACCTGGTATTAAAATGATATTTTATTATCAGGCACCAAACTTATATTTAAGATATAATTTAAAAAAAAAAAATCTAATACAATTCCTGTTGCCAATTTTACGTCCAGACTGAAACAAGTCTTTGGAGACACATTCCATTTGGTACTTGCTAGTCAGTTATTGGTTTTGTTTTAGCAATACATGCAATGAAAAAGAAAAGCAAAACCATCTCTTTGTAGATGGTCTAAGTACTGTATGTGAAGTGAGACTATTACTGATCATATACTAAGTTGCCCACCTCTGTTTTAAAATTTACTCTTTTACTTGAGCAAGCCCTCAAGTTGCATTTTGTAGGTGTTGTGTATCTTAGTTTGTGAAGAGAATATATGTTAGGGAATGAATTGTATAAATTCCTTCCTTGAAATAATGTCAAAAGAATATTTAGTAGACTTCTAACAAATTATATATCCAATAAGCTAACTGGAGTCAGTAAGATTACTGAAGTACCTCAAGGGGACAACCTAAAGAACTTTGCAGATGGTACAGCCTTTTGCTGTGACAGAATGTAAAGTCTACAGTTGATCTGTAGATCTATTTGTATTTGGAAATGATCCTGTGTACTTTTAAAATCAGTTTTCAGATAACAGGCTTAAATAATTTCATCATTTTGATTAAGGGAATTTAGGGCACTGTTGAAACTGTTCTCCTGAATAGTTATTACCTGACAGCACACACAAATTGTAGTCTTCTAAGGTATTTTTTATCCAACCTCTCAAAACCTCTACAGAAGTTTCAGGAAGTAAGCTTCTGAATGTAGTGCAGCATTTTTCCTTTGCTTTGTTATCTAGGAAACAAGTTAACCAACATCTTAATAAATAAACTGCAATTTTTGGCTTAGGAAAGAACCGGGACCTGAATAGATCTGGCACTACAGAATGGTCATGGAACTTCCAACGTTTCCTTATGACCACCTGACATATTTAGTTGTAGATAAAAACTGGCTCACATTTTAGGAAAATAGCGAATGAGCAAATGTTCAGATATAAGTGTAATAAAGCACCTGGATATTAGTTGTTTTTATTCTCCATCTTCACTAAAGAAGTTAAAATGACAGCCTTTTCAAAGGGACAGATCACAGGCAAATAGAGATTTGATTTTGAATGGATGTCATTCCCAAATGAAAGCCTTGGACTAATGCCACGTATTAGGAACTCAAATATCATGCAGTTTATAAGAAGCTAGAATCAAAGCACATGATCCATCCTAACAGAATTTAGCTGCTATTAAAAAGGATGCTTTCAACAGTCAGTAGCTTCAATTCCTTCAGGAGTTTGCACAGCTTCTAAAAATTCTACAAGCCAACAAAGCTAGCAATCACGGAAACTTATAGCTTTTTCTCCAACAATAAGAAAATATTTTCCTCATCTGTTTGCTTCATGGCAATTTAGATGAAAATAATCTTCTTACTTATTACATTTATCTAATTTCTTTATAAATGTTACTAGGTGTGTCTTAAGGATTTATTTTCAATAGCTTGTAAAACTATCTCCCCATATATCTAAAATTATCAGGGAAAGCTGTGCACACACATCAATATTTTTTTCTTTATTCCTGTTTATTATATTTGAATACTTTTAATGAAAATTATACAAGCCAGCATTGCTTCTTTGGAATGATAAGAACTTCACTGAAATTCACAAATAAACATTTGGACTTTCAGAAGCATGTAAAACTGAATGGATTTCCTGACTATCTCTTCTAGGCATAAGTATCTTTTTACTTAAAATCAAATAGGATCTCAAACCCCAACACAAACTAGTGAAATTGTTTGAAAGAGTTAGCCTTGCTCTTTTTTGCAGCAAGACTTGTCTTCAAATAAATAACATGCCCTCCCTGTGCTACAGACTTCCTGACTGTATCATTTAAATGTGGGATGATTTTCTGATGATATGGAATCAATAGTTGCAGTTGCACAGTTCCTGTGCAACTTCCACTTCAAAGTGGACATGTATCACATGGCTAGAGTTCCACCAAATCCAGTAATTGTCAAGTTGCTATACAGTTTTTGGAAAAGCCCATGAGCAGGAAATGCATTTTCCTTTTATTAAAGAGAACAGAAATGAATAAGGCAGCTGAGCACTCTGATTTTCTCTTTGTGTTGTGCACCCCTCAATGTAGTAAAGCATCTCCAATGTTCTTTTTGAAAGTATGGTTGAAATGGGTTTTTAATAGGTACAGAAGAAATAATTGGAAATTTTAACACAAAGACAGTTTTTAGCTGAAACATTGCTTTAATATATACTACCTCAGTTAGCTAAAGTCCTATATGTTCGTAAAAGGACATCAGGAATTTTGAATTATTCAGATCCCTGGGTATAGTTGACTGATTCTAGAGTCCTGATGTTAGTGAAATATTCACTATTGTAAACTATCTGTGGATAATAGAAGTTGCTCGTATTCAGCAGAAGTATAATCCCTCAAAAAATATGCTAATACTTTGCATTTCCCCAGTTCTGACAGAATTAACAGCCATCCAACATCCAAGAAAGAAAAGTAGATATCTTCATAATTCTGCTGATATACAGAGCAATGGATCAAAAGTGAATAAGCCATGAGGTTTTTCAGTTTTGTGTTGCTTTTCAGACTAGATTCCTTTATTGAAGCAGGAGGAGAGATATGATTTTGAAATAAATACTGTGGATTGGACCATGGTGATTGAAATATTGATTTCTTTCCTACAGTGCCTGTAAACTGACGAGTTGGAGTAACCTGGAGTAAACTTTTGTCAGAAATGTGTGACTTTTTTTTTTATTATAAAGTCTGTGGCTGTAAAGACATGATCAAAGTAAGTTGGAAAAAATCTATCTATTTCAAGAAAAGCAGAAAACAGAAAAAAGGTAACTTGGACCAAGTAAGAAAACAGTGAAATGCATTGACAAGCAAAGGGAGGACAAGAGAGGCCTCATAATCAACAATGTATGGATGTAGGCGGCCCATCCCAAGTGTATACATATAAATAAGGCAATGCCTACAGGACATAATTATAGGGGAAGCTCTTGTTCCTTTTCTAGAAAAGTCAGTATGACTGAGTACCTCTCTGAAGTATCTGTACGCAGCATGGGTAACAAAAAGAAGGAATTAGAGGTCTGCGTGCAATTGCAGGCCTATGGTCTCAGTGGGATCATGGAGATGTGGTAGCTAATATAAATGAGTGATGTCATGGGTGGATACAGCAACTTTAGGAAGGACAGAGCAGGACAAGGAGGAGAGGCAGTTGCCCTTTTTTTGGAAAGCAGTGTGAGTGCATGAAGTTCTGCCTCGGAACTTGTAATGAACAAGATAAGAGGCTATGGGTCGGGATTAAAGGTCAGACCAACGTGAGTATAAACCTGATCCAGAAAAAGTAGAGAAGGCCTTCTTCCAACCAATGGAGGAAGCATCATGTTTGCAGAATCTGGTCCTCCTGGTAGACTTTAACCATCCTGATATCCACTGGAAGGGAAGCACTGCAGAGTAGAAACAACTAAGGAAGTTTCTGGGAGTGATTGATGATAGCTTCTTGACAGAGGCAATTGGAGAAGCAAAAGGAGGCATGCTTTGCTGGACCTGATACTTACAAATAAGGACAGGGCAGCCTAGGCTGTAGTGATCAAAAGATCATGAATACTGAGAGAAGGAACCAGGAGAAATGCAGGATAAGAACCCTGGGCTTCAGGATAGCAAAGGTTGACCTGTTTGGAGATCTGCTTCGAAGAGTCCCATGGGATACAGTCCTGGACAGAAGAAGGGTCCAGGAGACCTGGTTGACTTTCAAAGAATTCCATTCTCCAAGCTCAACAACAGGAAGTCCTGATGAGTGGAAAATCAAGTAAAAGCAGATGGAGGCATGCATGGATGAACAAGGAGTTCCATGCATAAAGAGGAACCCTACAAGCAGTGGAAGCAAGATCATGCAGCCCAGAGGGAATTTAGAGACATCAACGCTGCAATGCAAGGATAAGGTTAGGAAAGCCAAAGCCCATCTGGAGTACAAACTTGTGAGAGATATGAAGGGCAACATACTGTAGAAAAGAAAAAGGTTTTCTACAAGTTTATCAACAGCAAAAGGAAGACAGAAAATATGGTTCTGCTACTGAATGGAGCAGGGAACTTGATGACAAAGGAAACAGAAAAGACAGAGGTACTCAATGCCTTCTTGCCTTGGTCTTTACTGAGAAGACAGGAATCTCCCACCTCTGTGACCAACAGGAAAGTCTGGAATAGTGATGACTTTCATTTGGTGGAGGAGGCTGACATTAGGCAACATTTATAGAAACTGGACTTTTGTAAATCCACATCTGTTAAGGTGCACCCATGAATACAGAGGGGGCTGGCTGATGGAATCTGGTACACCAAATAATCGTGCTGCCATTCAAGGGATCTGCACAGGCTGGAAAATTAGGCTGAGAGGAATTTCTTGGAGTTCCACTAGGGAAAATATAAGTCCTGTGCCTGGGGAGGAATTCCCTCAGGCACCAGTACAGTCTGGGGGCTGACTGTCTGGAAAGCAGCTCAGCAGAGATGGACTCTGAGGTTCTGGTGGACAACAAGTTTACTATGACCCAGGAATACATCTTTGCAGCAAAGAAGAGTAAAGGCCTGCATTAGGAAGACAGTTGTAAGCAGGTCAAGGGAAGTGATCCTTCCCCACTGCTCAGCGCTGGTGAAACACAATTGTAGTGCTGGGTCTAATTGTGGGCTCTGAAGTGTTTCATCACCCTCGTAAATAATTCATTCCTATCAAGAAGGAATAATTTATTTCTTAGAAAAAATAGGGTCTTACTGCAACACTTTTTCATCTAACATTTCCTTGTATGGAGAAAAACTTGTTTGTGTAGTCAATCCTTTTATTCTGTTCTCCCAGTTAGACTTCCAGTTCATTGCTAAGAGCTTCATGAGCAGAGCCATGTAACCGGGAGTAATCATGTTGACTTCTGTTAGTGCTTATAGTTATTGAGGTTCACTTTTTTCAGAATTTTATACAACATTACATCATTAGTATTAATTATGTGAAAAAGCATTCATTTTTAATAGTAAAATTGCTTAAAGAGAGGACATTATAAAAGTCCACTTATTTCAACTTACTAAACTTCAAAGTTCAGTGCAAGGTAGGTGCTTCATGGCAATAAAAATTAGATTTAAGCCCAATTTCAAACGTATTATTTTGAATTGATAACAGAAAACTCAAAAAAACATTCAACATAAGCAAAACACCTGTGTAGAAATAATCAAAGCAAAATGTAAAATGATATTCATATCCATTGACAAGTAAATATCTGATCTCTAAACCACATGAAATCCTTTTATTGCAACATTGTTGACAATTTCCTGATATGATTGTCAGTGTTACAGCAGAGTAAACAATCTTGGGAACCCTTTTGCAAATATTTATGAGTGATCATGTTCATTCTGTCCGAGGATAAATTCACCTGACTTTCTCTTTACCTTTTCACAAAGATGCCTCCTGGCTGGAAGAAAAGTAATGTCACCTTAATTATGTTCTTGCTTTGGTAGCATAAATTATTTATCCTTTAACATATTTATATTTAGCCTTCTCAAGCTTTCATTTCTGTCCTCCAGTATGTGAACTCTGTGTAACTATTAAAGGAAGCACAGTATTAAGGTGTATGACCTGGCAATGTTTACTCCCCTGTCATACCTGTTTGTAACATAGATCATTGACTCTGAGCAGCTATGTTAGCCAGCCCAAGAAGATGTAAAGAGGAAACTATTCTTAGTTGCTTAAGGAGGATTAAGATTTTATGTGTACTGAGAAGGTTATTCCAGCTGTTGTATCTACTTTTCCAGAACTGTACAGCTTCCGCATCAACTTTCTAGACAGTAGTTTCAACACTAGAATCTTAAACTTAGCCCCTTCGCATCATTCTGGAAGAAGTGGTTACACTTCAGAGAAGCAGCAGACCACATACACCACACAGACACCATACACAGGTACACACACCCACACCCAGACACACACACACAGAGGCCCTCACTTGCTGGTGTCCGAAAGCTAAACTTCTGAATCTGATCTTCTCTGCTTTCCCTCTGAACTGGTCATAACACTGTGAGTGGTGAGGAATAGCCATCTTCAGAAGGAAAGTCACCTTGTCTTAAATGCCTCTTTGGGATCAGCAGACATAATTGTCTCAGGATTATGTTACCACTCTCACGTAGATGACCAGCTCAGACACCTAATTTGCTGAAGTCCTCACTTAAGGCAGATGAATTCCACCCATGGCCACCTTTCTGCGACAACACGTCTTCTTCAGACTTGTCAGTGGAAACTTTCCAACATGCAGCACTAGCGACTCATGCTTTTGTCAGTAATGTGCCTTTATGCACAGCTTGCCAACATGGAAAATTTATGGAATGTGCACCTGAATGGCTAGTCACAGTCAACAGGAAGGGGGACAGATAGCTAATGTGCTAATTTGCAAAATATGATTTACTAGAAAATTTTATGAAATCAGTAAAATGGTTGCATTTCTTAAAAATATTAAATTTTCTTATAAATAAACTGGGTGTACCATTAAATTACATATGTACTACAACTCTAGAATTGCCCACTGTTTCTTCCATTTCCTGTACGCTTTCAGAGTTCTCTACATTCTCAACAGAGCTTCACATATGTTGCTCTTTTTCCTGTAGAAACTACCCTAATCTATCCACCTTAAATTTGGTGAGTTTTTATGTAAAAGAATAAAAATCGGTGTTTTGTGGCAAGCAAATAGGGGAATTATTTTATTCACATTTATAAAAAACCTTGATCATACAGGTTGAATATTGATTGTAACTGCAACTATTTTGGAGGACTCGTGGCTTTTGTGGGTTGGTTGTTGGATGCTAGTTTTTTTTATTTTGAATGTAGAGAAAGAACACTTTTGCAGTAAAGCTTAATAACTGCTAAAATCTGAATTAATAAACACCACATTTGGATAGAAAAAAAACGAAACAAAACCCTCCATGTGTATATGTATATGTGATTTTAAGCTCAAAAGAGGCAGGAGAAAATGAATGTCAGCTGTGTCCCACTTTTGAAGGAGTCAATGTTTTGGTTCTCATTGTTTCTCATGGCAGTGAAACAACAGTTTTCCTGTCCTGATTTCAGTTGCAATGTCATGCAAAATTGCACACCACAAGTCCATGCCAAGGAAATTATCTTTGTTATGACTACATGATGTTATTTCTGATTTTTCTTGAAAGCATCCTTATGAAATACACATTTAATTAGAAAAGTGAGTACAATAAATATAGCATGGCCTCATAGTTAAAATGAGAAGCATAAAAACATGCACATACTCATAGTTACAGTAATAACACCTACTAAACTATTAACTGGCTTTACACATAATAAAAATGCCTGAATATTTCTCATATATTACATGATTTCTTCTAATATAAAAATATTGAGATTCAGAAACAATTCAATTTCTTTGGTTAATTGCTTTCCTAGATATGTCCTTGATCAAACTTCACAACAAATTGTTTCTAGAGATACATCAAATTAAGAGGTACACAAGTAATCTGTGGAGGCTCTCCTGCCCTAAGGCAATGCATTTTGAGACTATAAATTAAAGAAAGGGATGTAAACTCAGTATGCTATGCACATAATGATCACATTTTTATCTCTCTTTAAATAAACATGTTTTAAACATATCACATAGCATCATTTATCAGCTTCAAGAACTTTTTTATGTTTCCCCCTCCTCAACTCTTTTCTTAAACACTGTAACTCACAAAATTCTCCACTGCACTGATCTTGGAGTGTATCCCTGTCATGACATTTATAAGAAAACAGTCATTTATGCTTCTCATTCAATAAGAAGTTGGGATCATTTGTCCTTACTCTGTTGAATCTTTAAATATAACAACTTTATAATTAAATGTGCATTTTTCTGTGCTATTTTTATTTTTTAACATTCCTTCTCATTGAGAGAATTGTCAAAGAATACACAATGTCTGTGTATTCTTTGGTATCAATTTAGTCTTGAAATACGACTTAAGCATTGCAAACAGAAAGTTATGTTGAACATTGGTTCCTGTGTCTAAAACCAAAATCTTGCTCTAGCATCCACTCCACTGTCTGCTACCTCTGCAAGCACTTCTGTCTCTAATACACTTCTGTTTAAATTTAAAATCTCACAAACAAACTGAAATTTGGCTCTCAACATATTTTCATAATTTCCTCAGTCTTGCTTAACTCTTCAGTATTTCAGTCATTTTTCTTTACTAGGCCAAGGTCTTCTACAAATCTCAGTCCAGTTAGGCATACTCATTTCTAACTCATTGACTGGATTGTCTCAAAAGTGACGGTCACTTCCTTTTCCAAAGACAGTTGAAAGAAAAGATGTTAGGAGTTATCAAAAATTACTCCTTGGTATCAAACGTAAAGAAATATTTAGTTAGAATGGATAATATGCTTTATTTGTCCTTTCCTTTTACCCCAATTTTTATTTCAGAAATGACATGAGTTTGACATGATGTATGGACAGAATGACTGTTACAACAGTTGAGATGAAAGGAAGCCATACTCTGTGACTATTTGAACTGGTCACCTAATTCAGTCTTAGTAACATGGGCATAAACTGTACAGAGATTTTAAATTGTTATTCATCTGTGTTCCCATCAAAAGAAACAGACTTAAATTTTCCCACCTTGATTTTCATACCTTCATACTTTGTTGGAGGTATGGGGGACATGAGAAAACATAACATTAGAGTAGCACAATATTCTGTGAATTAAATGTCTAAATGTCTTCTTAATTATTCTAATTTTACTTCAAAGAAAGAACCAAGACCGGGGTGGTTAGGATACACTGTAGACATAAAAATTATATAGGCTGAAATGTCCTTGGAAAAAGCATGACAGGTTCTGGAAACAGGTCTCATTTTTTGGGCAAAATTATGACAGCTGTGTGAAAAACTAACATTTAGAATAAAATATAATGTCAGCATGAAGAATATCCACTGAATTTCTTCTTCTGGATATGTTTTCAAAAGTAATATCTTAATTTACTTTGAAAGAGTGATTGAAAATGCTTCTGGACTTGCATAAATGGAAGTGCTTTTTAGCAGTTTGGAGTAAAGATACTTCTGTAAAAGACTTTAAAAGCAAACCAAATCAAATTATTTCTCCTCAGTTGTTGCCACAATCTTTTTCTAATCAACTAGAGAATAGAAAAGCTGATTTTAGGTTTGTTCCTTTTCCTTATGCTTCTGTTCTTATTGCAGGATGTTAATTATCTACACAGAGGAAGAATTCAGCCTTTCCACCTAAGTCTTTGCCTGAATGTGGTTTACAGGTGTTGAACTGATAATAGTAATGAGACAATGGTGCTGTGTTCTTAGATGTAACGACAATCAACAGCCTAATTAGATTGAAAAAAGTACTTAATTTTTTGCATAGAAATGTTTCATCACATTGATTTATTTTTTTTTCATTAAGATTAGACACAGGTAGTTCCTCTTAATGTATTTTTTATTCATTTAATCTGGGATATTTTAATATTAAAATGTGATATAATAAATCTCATTAGTGGAGCAAGTTCTGCTCACAAATTTATTCTTCTGAAATTATTTAAGATTGTTGAACTTTTTGTCAGGGAAGACAAGATGAACAGAATTTTATTGAAGTACCATTTCAACCCTTCCTCAGCAAAAGCTTTCCTGTAGTGAAACTCATGTTTCAGTTTGGCTTGCTGCAGATTTTGAACCTTCTGTTCATCTTTGGCCAAGGTCTGATTTATGTGCTCAGATGTCCATCTGAAGCTTAGTTGTTTTACATATTTACTCCTGTTCAAATAAAACTTGGCACTCCTCCTCAGATTTCCTTCTTGTGGTGTGAATTATCATTACAAAATGATTCATTCTTAAAAACTTGACTAAGCTTTTCTGGGTGCAATGATTCTTAAAAACTTGACTAAGCTTTTCTGGGCGCATATATATATTTTCAAATAACAGAGCTTTAAGACACCTGACTCTGACGCCACCTGTCCAGAAGTCCTCAATTTCTCAGCTGGCATGAGAACAAATGGATTTTCAGTTTGGAAATCTTGACAACAGTTTGTGAGGAGAGCTGAGGAACAAGATAAATGTGCCCAGAATAACTCTTAGACATGGAAGTCCATTGGCATGGAATAACCACCTCTGTACAATAAACTTCCCCAGGAGTTCTTCAAGAATTACTATTGGGAACAGTCTCTGGGTTGTGCCAACTCCCAAACAGCAACTGACATTTTCTGAGGAGTACTAGTTAGCACATCCTAAGTCATAACAGAGACTGTTCTAGCAATTTAATAGCATAGACAACAAAGTTCCTGTGTTTGGAAACACTCCCTGCCACCGTTTTTTATTCAGTAGTATACATATGGCATTTGAGTTCAGTGCAACATTGTCACAGGAAACCTCTGGCCTTTGTCTGAAATGTGGCTGAGTATTCTGGTGTGTTCAGCCCCGAACAGTTAAAATACTTTCTGTTTGGGTTTACATAATAATAATTTTAAGAATATAGAGAACAAATCAAATTTGCTGCACAATCTATACTTCAGAAAATTAGGATAAATCAGGCCATGATTTCTGTGTGGATATCCAAGGCATAAGCAGCTTTTCTGAAGTATTTGCAAGTAACAGAAAAACAAAATACAATTTTTTTTTTTTAGGAACTGTGTTGTTATATACGCTGTCAGCAGTTTCTCAGTCATTTGACTCCTGTTTTATTAATAAACAGTTCCGTTCACCTTTAACTGTAGAGTAAACTTGTCAAACACTTCAGCAATTTTTTTATTTGACCTTTGTAGGCTTTAATTAATGCCTGAGTTGATGTTAATACCATGCTTGACTGTCAATGTTCTCCAAAATATAATTCAGCAATTTGTTTAGAGCACATATGAAGTTAATTTGACCAATCTGGTAGAGCATACATAACAAGCTATTGAATTGTATGTATAGATTGCCTTATATAGAGTTATTAAATATTGTTTCTTCTGAAAATGAACCTGGGAGACAAGAATAACTCTCTAAAAATTTCCCAAACCCAAAACTACATTCATATTCCCGTTTTCTATCTTTGCAATGCATATTGTGTTTAATAATAGTAAAGATACAGACCGTGGCAATTACTACCGCAGCATATAGAGATTCCAAACACAAGTTGGGAAATCAGTGATTCCAACATTTTTTCAGGATGATGGATGAAATTAGTGAACTAGGCTTAGGCTCATCATTATTCAGGATGATCTTACACAGAGCTACTAAACAATGCTTGCAGAAGTTCAGGAAAGCTACCCCCGCTAATCAATAAAAATTCTACAGATTGTTTTGACTATCATCAGGACTTCCCTGGAAGCACTTATAGCTTCTAACATTCTTTATATTCCAATCTAAAATGATTATAAAATACGAAGTAATTTATTGTATAATTTATCTTAAAATTTTAACAGAGACATCCTTTGGACTAATGTATATATTTTGTCCTCCGTTCATCAAAGGAGAAATGAAGAGCAGCTGAGAAGGAAAGGTGGGAAAAGGTGTGTATATATATAGTATTTGCCCTGAGATGATGCCTAGGTGGGACATAGTAACATGACATTTAACTTGAATATCTTGAAGGATCAGGCAATCAATCTTATCTTGAACATTAAGGAGTATCTATGGATTCTGTAATCCAGATGTAGACCTGGTTTTCCCTTTTTTGTCACTGTAGCTTTGTTTTCACCACAAAAAAAAAAAAAAAGGAAACAAATGAAAAATCAAACTACCTAAAACATCATGCTCCAAAGCTATAATGAAGAATTCTGACTTAAGCCTGATGACAGTAATGACTGAAGATATTCTATTATGGGAGTAAGATTCGTGGCTATGGACCTTTTCCTGAGATGATGCCTCCCACGCTTCTGAGTCACACTGTTGCAGTTGGCATTTGGATTATTTCTCTAAGAATAATTTTATGGCAGAAACAAGAGATAAGCAGAGCTATTTCTGCTGATTAGAACAAGTTTGAGTAAAAAAGGGCCAAAAGCGAGATTCTGCAAAACTTGGAGATTATAGTTGTGGGATTTATTCACAAACAATTTCTAATTTTTTTTTGTGGATGCATCCTAATTTTCATATTCACAGAATGTTAAAGACAAGCTATTTTCTCATTATAGAGTTAATAGCATTTCAGTTATTATATTTGGAATCTGAGCAGTGAAATTATTTTCCTGACCATGTGACTATCTTTCTGATTATTGACTGATAGCTGAAACTTTGAAAGAAGAGGGAGACCTCTAAGAACAAGAATAAAAATAGGTTCTAACTAAGAATGATAATCCACATATTAAGACTCATGGATAATTCCATTGTGGTATAATATTTTCAGACTTTCAGTGTTTGTGGAGAGTTCATGAATATACTAGTCATAGCTCAATTATTCATAAACAGTCACAAATTGTAGCAGATAAAATTCAAGTTCACTGGTGTTTAGAAATGTCCCACTGTCTGACAAATTCTTTTGAAGGTTTAGTCTGGGCTGTGGTTTAACCCATTGCATGGTGGGGAACAAAACCATCACTGAAGCAATTTGCTCATAATTTAATGTACTTTGATTCTCAAAGACTGAGGCTCAGGGTGCAAAATTTCAGTAGCAGTCCTCACTTCCTTTTAGAATGGATATCACTGTGCTCAATGAGAAGTCAGGAGCCTCAGTAGGACTTTGGAGGTGACATAGTGTCTAGTATGGGTCTTTGTTCCTGGCAGGGCCTATGCCAGTTCCAGAAACTAACTAGGGTGATGTTTTGACTCCCTGACAGGTCCAAAAAACACGGTATATTCACTGAATCAGGCCTCTTTCAAAAAAAACGGTGACCTAAGTTTTTAAATACAGCCAACAAAGGAGGTACTGCTTACATTTTATATGATGGTGTCTCACACAATAGGAGTCTAGAGCACTTCCTTGCACCTTTGATTCACTCGGTTCAACTGTTTTATTGTGATTTGCTGTTCCACTGAACAGAACCTAACAATCACACAGGAAAAAAATATTAAACATTAAAACTCTGCATCATAGAATCATTGAATAGTTAGAATAGTAAGGAACTTTAAAGATGACCTAGTACCAACCCCACTGTCATGAGCAAGGGACATCTTCCACTAGACCAGGTTACTCAAAACACCATCCAAGCTGGCCTTGAACACCTCCAGGGATGGGACATCCACAACTCTGTTCCAGTGTCTCACCACTCTCACACTAAAGAATTTCTTCCTAATATCTATCATAATGATAAAGAATCCCATCTTTCCTGTAGCTCCCCCTTTAAGTCCTGGAAGGCCACAGTAAGGTCTTCTCCAGGCTGAACACCACCAACTCCCTCAGCTTGTCTTCATAGAAGAGGTACTCCAGCACCCTGATCGTCTCTGTGGCCTTCCTCTAGACTCATTCCAACAGTTCCATGTTCTTCTTATGTTGGGGGCCCCAGAGGTGGATGCAGTACTCCGGGTGGGATCTCACCAGAGCCGAGTAGAGAGGCACAATCACCTCCCTTGACCTGCTGACTAGAGTTCTTTTAATGCATCCCAGGATGTGGTTGGCTCTCTGGGCTGCACATGCACATTGCTGAATCATGTTGAGCTTCTCATCCACAAGTTCTCAAGTTCTCTCATCTCAAGTTCTTCTCCTCAGGGCTGTTCTCAATCCATTCTCTGCCCAGTCTGTATTTGCACTACAGATTGCCCCAAACCATGTGCAGGACATTGCACTTGGCCTTATTGAATTTCATGAAGTCAACTTCATGGTCTCACTTCTCAAGCCTGTCCAGGTCCCGCTGAATGTCATCCGTTCTTTCCAGCATGTTGACTGTTCCACACAGCTTAAAGTCACTGGCAAACTTGCTGAGAGAGCATTCAGTGCCACTGTCCACGTCACGAACAAAGATGTTAAACAGCTCCTGTCCCAGTACCAACCCCTGAGGAACACCACTTGTCACTGGTCTCCACTTGGATATCAAGTGGGCTTTAGCTTTCTTAACCTGGTATATGGATGCTTGGACAATTTCTCTGTATTCCTCCCTGGCTACCTTTCCTTGCTTCCACCCTCTGTAGGCTTCCTTTTTGTGTTTGAGTTTGTCCAGAAGCTCCTTGTTCATCCATGCAGGTCTCCTGCTGTTTTTGTATAACTTTCTCTTTGTTCGGATACATCACTCCTGAGCTTGGAGGAGATGATCCTTGAATATTAGCCAGCTTTCTGGGGCCCCTCTTCCCTCCAGGGTTTTATCGCATGGTACTCTACCAAGCAGATCCCTGGAGAGGCCACAGACTGCTCTCGTGAAGTCCAGGGTAGTAAACTTGCTGTTACGCCTTCCTTGCAAGTGTCTTGAACTCTACCAACTCAGGGTCACTGGGGCTAAAGCTGCCCGTGAGTTTCACATTCCCCACTAACCCCTGTTTGTTGGTAAGAACAAGACCTAGCATAGCACCTGCCCTTGTTGGCACCAACTTCTTAGGTCTTTGTGGAGAATCATAGAATCATCTAGGTTGGAAGGGACCTTTAAGATCATCTAGTCCAACCATCAATCTAACTCTGATAAAAAAAAATAAAAATAAAAATCACTAAACCATGTCACTAAGCACTATGTCAAACTGTCTTTTGAATACTTCTGGGGATGATGCCTGAACCATTTCCTTGGGCAGCCCATTCCAATGCTTAATAACCCTTTCAGTGTAAAAATTTTTTCCTAATATCCAATCTGAACCTCCCCTGGCGCAACTTGAGGCCATTTCCTCTTTTCCTATCACCTGTGACTTGGGAGAAGAGACCAACCCCCACCTCTCTACACCCTCCTTTCAGGTAGTTCTAGAAAGTGATAAGGTCGCCTGAGCCTCCTTTTATCTAGGCTGAACAACCCCAGCTACCTCAGCCTCTCCTCATAAGACCTGTTCTTCAGACCCCTCACCAGCTCGAAGTTTAATAGCAAGTAGCCACTTCAACATTACAATAGTTTGGAAGTTACTGACCTTGACACTTATTCTTGTGTTTAGCCTAACTGCAAAAGGCTTAGCAGAACAGTTATGAGTATGCATAACATTAGATATATTCTCAAGCTGCTTCAAAGTGAGACATAAAAATATGATTCATCCTGTCAGTTCTGTCCTGGAGAAGATAAAAGTGTGTGAATGTTTATTTCAAAATTATTGGCCCTATAGGCCAATAATAGTATGTTAGTATTTACAGTGGTTATGAAGTGCTGATACACACATAAGACTGTAGGTTATAACCATGCAGTGCTCTGATGTGCTCTAGATCTATACCCAAGTTTGCTCTCAGTGAGAGATTTTCCTGGAATCCATTGTACCTATTCAGAGCGGTCAGCAATTTAGTGCTAACCAACAGTGACTGTAACAGCCAACTCCTGAGAGAAGGTCAGTATTTTCCTGCCAAGATAAATTGTGAATTTTACCTACTAACCTGAGGAAAGTGCTAAAACCATTTGCATTATAATATGTTGTAATAAAACATGGTGCTGCAAAAACAGATGGTGCTACCCTTATAAGTCTCTTAACCGTTATAAAATAAACTGTCTTAGAAGGTATACTGCTGAGGTGTCTTCCCCTGAGCAAGGTAGTGTGGGAACAGAGCTATATGAATAAGAGCTAGGAAGCAGGAACACAGCCAGAAATGTGTGCACAACCGACTCATTTCCGTGATGAAAAAACTAATAATCTGATGTCTCTTAAAAAAAAGTCCCTGTGTCTACTGCTCATCTGTTTTACTTGTGTACACTTAACCATGAAGGAATTGTCCTATTTGGTCTCACAGCTGCTGTTGGGGTGGTATTCAGACTCTTTTGAAACCCTTTGTGTTACTCAGTAAGGGCAGAATTTCAACAGTGATTTGACTCTGCTGCAAGGGGAGCCCACTAGTAATCAAAGCCTGACTACTCCTTGTCCCAAAGACCACTGAAAGCAATGGGACAAGATGTCCAGGCTGCAAATAACAGCCAGCTACCACTCTGCAGCAACTCTCATGAAACAGCCTTATCACACATGCACAGGGAGCTCTGCATAGCACAGGCTTGGGCTCATTGTGCATAGAGGCATAAAGCCACCTTACTTGCTTCTCAGGGAAAGTCAATACTACTGGCAGAGTTATTTGCTAACTTTATAGTGTAGCTGTATAGGCCATGATGTCATATTGCCATTGCTAGTAACAGCCCATAAGCTCTGTACTGAGTTTGCAAGGCCTCAAGGCTGATTCTTGTCAGGACTGGTCTGCCTGCAGCTTTGTTTCACTTGATTTATCTGTAACACCAATTTCTCGCATAGACCAGATAGCTATGGCTAATTTATTTTACTTTTGTTGTCTTTGTATGGTAAAAGCATCATTTTATATATATAGCAGTTATTAGTTATTCTATGGAGGGTGAGAGGCTTATGGCTCTAACAGAAAGAGGAATACAGAGGAATGCCTGGTACAATAATGTCCTCGAGAGGTGGGAACTCAGGATGCATTGGAGAGGAGTACAGGAATGGGATCATAAGGAATGGGGCACAGTCTGGCACTGGAGATTCCACAACTACAAACAGCGCAGGAATAGACAGTTACAGAAAAACAGATCTGTAGTAAAACTGGTTGTGGCAGTAAAAAGGGAACAAAGATACTATTTTTTTTAATATGACATACATAAAGGACATGATGTATAGTAATTTTTGATACAACACGGAACTGTTAATTATTGAAGAAACAGAGAAAGTCTAAAAATGTTTTAAAAAACACACAAAAAGGTCTACAAGTGGAACCTAGAGTAAGGAAAAAGAAACCATGAACTTGAGCACCACATTCCTTACAGCAAAGGACTCCAGCTGCTGATGGTTCACAATAGCATCCCCATCATCATTACAGTTATAAAACTAAGGAGCAGGAAAAGGGTGAGCATCGAAAATGAGCGGAAACTAAGGAGCAGATAAGCTACAATTTTAACTGCATTACTACTAACTTTTTCTTTTTCAGTAATAATCAGATCTACACGAATAATGATTTTTGAAATAGACTGATAAGATTTCAATGATATCGACAATAAATTCCTGGCTTCCTTTTTGCCTATTCACAAGATTTTGAGCATAACAAGAGGACATAAGAAAAATCTGTTCAGATTGACTAGTATCAACCTCAGAGGGCTCAAAGAATTCAATAAAATCTAGTGGATTAAATAGTAATAATGTTATTAACCTTTAAGAGAGGCGATATTACTGTTTGAATAATAGAAAGATAGATAAAATCGTGTTAGTAATTACCATAGTATATTTCCCATGAAATAAAATT
The DNA here is from genome assembly GCF_001431845.1 of Calidris pugnax. Lineage (NCBI taxonomy): Eukaryota > Metazoa > Chordata > Aves > Charadriiformes > Scolopacidae > Calidris > Calidris pugnax. The sequence goes on along the minus strand of NW_015094510.1, from coordinate 10,137,470 downwards.
TAATAAAGCATGGACCCTGACCCTATTCATAGTGTTTTGTAATAATTAAGTCACCACCACACTTACTGTTTTTAATGATATTTTATGAACTTAATATTGATCTCAAAATTTAATGTTTTCTTCTCCTAAGGAATAAAAGTAAAATTACTTGGTTTTCTGTCTTACACCTTATAGTGTATTTAATGAAGGTCAGAATCCAAGAGATTTGCTAAAAAGAAATTGCCTAAATTAAAAAAAAAATACATATTGAACTGTATGTAGAATCTTGTGTGCTTCAAAATATTTCTTTTCTACATAATGAAGTACATGTAAGGAATATGGAAACCTTGTGCTGAAACAAATATTACACATGCCCATAAATTAATGTGTCCCCTTAGGAAAATGAAATTTCACAATGTAATTACCCCATTTCTTCACTGAAGACATAAAGGAATTTATGGAACTAATTACTCTGATAATGGAGAGGGATTTTTTTTTTTTCTCTTTCATTGCAATCCAACCTAGAAGCACAGTATAGGAAGATGTAATTCATTGAACTCCACAGTGGCTACGATCTTATATATTTATTAGAAGAATCTGAGGAATTTTAATAGTTTTGTGTCAACATTAAAACATAAACTTCCCATATAGAAATAAATATAACCTTCTACTATAATTCTGTAGATGTTGGAATGGCATTGTCCTACTGCTTCAAATTTTATTCTGCCTTTACCTTTTCTAGGTAAAGATACTATTAAATGAAAAAAAATCCCATGTTTGAATGACTATTTTTCTGTCTTCTCTTCCACAACTATTTGTAACACGGTGTATGAAGTACCACATTTAATCATATTCTTCAACATAAGGAACCTTTCATTGAAGGTTTTTATAGTTATCCTTAGGACTATCCTTAAAGACAGAAGCATTTACATGTATGTCATGTAAATCCATGAAATATAGATTTTTTCATAAAAATAGTTATTAAGCAACTTTACTCTTGTGATCTCAAAATTCTTTCTAAATCTGGTCTGTGTTAATCTTCTAGAGAAAATATTATCTCTTTAATACCTTAGAGTACATATCATATGGCTAACTAGACAGAGAGAAAATTGTAAATTTAAGGAATGCCATGCCAAGAAATCTTGTCAACTAAAATAAACAAAACAAAATACATAAATAGATAAATAAAACAAAATAAAAAGTTCCTAAGCTAATATTTGGGATAGGGTGGGGTGTCTCATTTTTATGTGTGTGTGATTTTGGTTTTGTTTTTAATAAATGCAATTTGCAAACCATGTCGAAAATAGAAAAGTTAATAAAGTACCCCACATCAATCAGAAAAAAAAAGAAAACGATTCAACTCTTATGGTGTTTCCTAACAATTTAGGCACTGTTTGAAACATCGTAGGTAAATAATCATCACCTTCAAGAGCATCTGTAAACCACTGGACATTGCTGCAAACTGTCATGTTTACTGTGCAAGCTTACCCTTGATATCAGTCTTGACCAGGACTATGGTGTTATTGTGTGACTCAGAATTACAACCCCCTCAGTACCAACAACAAAAGAATTGGCACCTGGTTTGCATGCAGAATACATGTAAATATAACTTGTTTCCCTCATAGCTATACTAAATGATATAGGTGTGTCCATATGTGAAGATAGGGTCTAAGAAGTGATTCACAATTCCTTAATCCCTTATGTAGACCGATAAGAGGACAACGTCCTGTCACTTTAAGAAAATTAATTAAAAATAAAAAAAATCTCTCTATACAATAGCGCCAACTTTGCACTCATCACCCATTATAGAACTCCCAGCACTATTATCAATAAACAAACATAACTGAAATTTCTACCTTATTGAATGTTGTTTGTCAAACAACAAGAAAAAAAAATGCACGCACTCGTTTGTGACACCATGATTCACTTACCATACCTCCCTTCACTCTACCTACACCGGTAGCCCATTGCAACTAAAAATACAGGAAGCTTTACAATGACTTCAGCTTGTAGGATAAAGGCCACACAAAGCCAATTAAGTTAATATAACACCTCTATTCAAGGCAAACTAGTAAGGCAGGGTCTGTCATTTATTGCAATGTTTTTAAAAGTTTAATCTTATCTCAGTACTCTTCCTTCCTCTAAATCAGGTTCTCTGAGATGTGAATGCAGAAGTCCAAATTTACGAGATTTTTCTTTTTCAATAGATGCTTGTATGTATCGTCGGTGCGCATATGCAGTTAGGAACAACTCTGATTTATTTCTATAAATGGACAGATTTTCACAGCCTCTATATGTTTGGATTTAAAAAAAAACAACAAACTTTAGGACTCAGTTACTCAGGAAAAATACCAAGGACTTTCACAGGAGTTTGGCTTCATTAAGAGTTGCCTGGTTTCAGCCTGAAGGCTAGTTTGTGCAGTCTATCCTTTTGTGGTCCAATAGAATCAATTCACACCAGCTGTAGTTCCAGGTGCAATATCCCTTTAAATGCATATACGTCTCTAAGATATGTACAGTGAAAATACATCTCAGTAGAATAAACATGAATGTGACAGGTGGCTTCATGATTCAATTTGGTCAGAGTTCATGAAGATTGCCTTAGTGAAGGGTGGACTGATTTGTACATGTAACAAGTTGTGAAAGAGGCAATTAACATAATGTGGAATGCAGACCTTTAAAATGTTGGAAAGGTATTTTAGTTTCTTTGTTAAGGGCTGTCCTGACTGTATGTGTACTATTGGCCTGGCTGAATGCCCAGTGATGTCCCAACTACTTACTAGGGTGTGTCTTAGCTATAATGCAGTTACATTCATGTTTCTGAGTTACATCCTGATTTGCAAAGAAGAAAATCTAGCCATAGACAAGGCAAAAATCATGATACCTCTGAATAGCGTCAAAACCATGATTAAGTGAGGATTCTGTCAAGCTTCAGAGGGAAAGCATAAAAATAACAGCAATGAATACATCAGAAAATGGCTATGGATAGGGCTTTTTACCAATTTTATATATATATATATATATATATATTTTAAAAAAATCTGTGAATCTTCTTTCTTTCTACTTATGTGTCATGCCTTTTTTATTCTAGATTTTTTTCCTACATTCTAGCATTTTCTCATCTGTCATTTTTGCTTCTTGTTTCTGTTACTAGATGACCTACTCATCTTGATTTTTGTCTGTATGTCTCTTCCATGATTATTTTCTATTATTTTAAATATTTCATTTAACTTTGTATTTTGATTACAAGCTGAAATTCAGTTGGACACCTTTGCCTGATCTATGCTGACAGATCCTGCCATTATTAATCTGAAAAGACAAAAAAAAAGGTTAGATTTATATCTCTGATCTCTCCACTAAAACTATTACCACTTTTAAGCAGTAGTATCACACTTAGAACATATTCTTTTTGGGTCAAAGGTATATAAATGAGTACATATAAAAGTAAAAAAGATTAGTAGAGATACTGGTTTTATTTCTTAATCTGGGAAATCTTTAAGTTTACTTTAATTTAAATATGATATTTACCTCTGATCTAAAGACCAGACTTCAAGGGATTAAAATCTAAGCAGGTCTCAATTTTCCTTCATTTTCGGGAGATGCACAAATAGTTGAATTCTTATAAATTCTAAAGTTAATATCTACTGCATTTATTAAATGTGAATTAAATTTTTCTTACCTCTGTCAAATAATGTTTTCAACTCTGTCTAATTATCTGCACTAGAGAAAGTCTTCTGCTTCCTATATAAAGACTGCCAAAGCAAGAAGGCCTCATAGATGCACCTATTTTTTTTTCCACATGGTACTGAAATGAAAACAATTATAGAAGACAATGCAGTAGGAAAAAGGTTCAAAAGCAAAAAAGATGTAAATACAGCTACTTTGCATAGCACATTTAGAAAAGAGGAAAGAGAAAATGTGGAAAGGGGATCCAATAGAAGCACTAAAAGTAATTATATGCTTCAACTCATTCTTCAAGGCAGGGTATTGTCTACATTCAACGTTACAGTGGATGAGATGCACCAAAATAAGTGGCATTCATCTGTATTTTAGTATCTGCATGAGCTGCTACGTGAATCCTGCAAACCTCAAAAATCATCAGTCATGGTATGATGCTGTTCTGCTTGCAATTTTGGAAAGGATTTAAGAGGAAAACATTTAAATAGTTCTGTTCTTACCCTCATTTTAACCAGAGGTGTTAACCTCTGTCCTTTTTTCTTCTCTCTGTGTGTGTTATTTGCCACTCCTTACCAAAAATCCCTGCAGTTCCATGTTTGCTGCGTATATGAATTAATCTGCATTATTCAGGTAGCAATGCTCATAATTGTCTTTCATCTCAACAACTGGAAGATAAATGGTCTAATTAGTGCTTGTAGTAATCTTACCTTTTTGGATAGTTTCTTAAGTCATATGGAGAACTGAAAATATTGGAACAGAAAGACAAATGAAAAAATCTCCTCTGATAAAACCAGCGTAATGGATGTGCAGCACACACATGCTGTTTAACAATGCAGTAAAATGTAACATCTGACCTCAGTAGAAAGGAAATCCAAAAAGTCTATGTTGGCATGTGTTTTAAAATAGAAAATAGAAAGCCTCCACCTAATAGCTCATGTATTATTTTCTATTTTTTGTAGCTATAGTGTTCCTCTGTATGGATTCTATTTGAATAGCCATTTATATGACGTTTACACTCCTACTGAGTTTTGAATAAAACTCTGAACCTACAATTTATAGGCAATATTTTGAGTCCTCTATGATAAACGGAGTACTTTAATAATCACCTTTTGGTGCCTTGAATGAACATAACATATGCAGGTTACAAGTTTAAGAAGAGTAGGTGCACAAGAAATATTTTATTTAGACAACAAATGCATGAACTGGAAATGACAGATGAGCAGAGCATCTAGTGTTTCAATTTGAACAGGAGAGACATCTTGTACTTCTGGGATCTAGTCTCCAGGCAACTAGAGAACAGAATAAAACATTCATTTACTTCCTGTTGTACAACAATAGTCTCTGAATAATGAGTGAAAAGCAAGAAAAGAGGAGAATGTGGCAGGCAGGACAAAGCTTTGTTATAAAATATGTGGTAAGGGGAAGTCTACTTTGAATTTGACTTTATTTCTGTATCTGACTCAATGGTCATAATTTCAAGTACATCATAAAAAACAGTCAGTTCTGTGCAGTTACAGAAGTTATCTTCTCAACTTTTCAAGAGTAGTTACTAGCTTCCACAGAATCACCATATAAAATACTAAAAGAAGGTAGTATTTTCACAAGTAAAAAAAATGTGAAGTCATAATACAGAAGACTCAGAAACACTTATACTAAATTAACTCGTCAATATATTTGATATTCACTGTAATGCACCTACAACTAGTACACAATACAGTGAACCAGATGTTGAAATCCTGATCTCTCTGCTGTGACTATGCATTCATTACGCTAAGGATTAAATATATTTTACAAAATTGTCCCATTTTATTATATGCTTTATTAGTAGACTACAATCTGATGCAGTGTGCAGGAGTCCAAGAAGCACCATAATAAATTGTAAAAGGTACTTTATAATATGCTAAAATTCTTTCATTGATTTTATGGACACTCTTGTTTATCCATGTCTGTGTGGGGAAAGCCCAAGTTCTCTATATTCATACATATATATATATAAATACACATATTCGTGCATACTTGTATATAGTTATAAATAACTTTATATTTGTTTGTTCCAGGATAAAATGGGAAAATATCCACTACTGAATAAATGTTTATGCTTGTATAGAAGGGTAAAACCTTATTTTTTAACAACTTCATTACGTCATGAAGAAAAAATTCCACCCTGCTCTCCTCCTGAATATCTCCATGGTGTTTTCTATGCACAAAAGATTAAATACCTGCCTTCTAGAAGCCTTGATTACCTCATTGGCTGTTGGATGACATATCTAATAACTAGTGGCAAAGTGAAGATAGTATTGATTCAAAAATTTGACATCTCGGTGAAGAATAAATTTTCTGTTATACAAGATGATATTCTTTATAACGAAAATTACATACAAGTGAAGCCAAGTCTTTTGTGCTTTACAAGCCTCATTAACCTATCTTTATGTCTTTTTCATAAAGGTCTGCATTTTCATGTACACACATATGCACAAATTTTATTTCTACAGGTAAATTACACAGTAAGGATTTTTGGCGTAGACACATCATTGACATTTAGATACTTAACTAAGAAGCTTAATGTGCAGGCTTTAGTTACCTCCAGTCTCTCTGCATTGTCCATGAAAAGATGCAGCTACTCTGCAGAACACTTCAGTTCCTTGCTAGGTGAAATGAATCAGTGGAATTTTCTGAAGGGAAAATTCTTTATAAAAACTAATTTAAACTCTCTACTTACACAGTTTACCAAATGCCTAGTTTAACTTCCCAGGCTCATATTCCATACACAAAATTTAGCAAATTATAGGAGGAAATTTGGTTTTACATACTTGGTTATTGGTCACATTGTGTGTATGTGGAGCCTGCAGGAGGTGTTTGGGGTTTTATGGTGGTTTGGGTTTTTTTCCTCCTCTCCTCTCCTCTCCTCTCCTCTCCTCTCCTCTCCTCTCCTCTC